>NC_089768.1:7760000-7822500 GCF_040412425.1 Macrobrachium rosenbergii | reverse complement strand
AAGCAGCAGATCTGAAAGACTTTTTGCATATTTGAAGCAAGTGTGTGTTTGTGTGTGTGTGTGTTTGTGTGTGCGCACGCGCGCGTGTGTGTTGGTGCTGGCTCACATTAAAAAAAACAATGTTGCAGTTTTAGAAATAAGACCGCATGTTATGAAAAAAATAAGGTTTTTTAGGAATGGGTTCTTAAGTCCAGGCTCCTTATGTTACCTGTTTCCATCCTGAAGGACACTGTCTTAACTGACCGAGTTTATGGATGCTGTATGTGTAACTTTATACAAAATTCTACGTTAAGGAATTTGATATTGTAAAGTTAATGAGTTGTAATTTATTATATGCTAAAAACTTCCCTAAAACTAATATAAAAACTACGTTTCGCGAGTCGAAGTTAGCCGTGTAGGAAAGTGTTTTGCCACTTTTTTCGTAATATTGTGAGGGGTCTGGAAGGCTAACTCTTGCAGCAATTCACTTATTGATTGGAATGAAGTAAAAAGGCTTAACAGAGTAAGGACTAAATATTTCTTATTAAAAAAAAAGATATCTATTCTCATACAATCTTAATGGATGAGTTTAAATTAGAACTGAGGGGTTGGTTCAGCTTTTTATGAATTGGACAGTGAAGATTACTTTCATTATAATAACATATTAAAAGACATCAGTGGCCTAAGCTTATATCAAATTGTCCGTATCACATGGAAATATTGTTTTAGATTTTTATTTTATGATCTGGACTTATAACGGCCTACAAATAGCGTTGAAGGGTTTAACATTGAAATGAACAATGCCTATACATAATTTATTCATATTCTGATCAGAGAGTTCGAGACACTTCTTAGATGAAATACAGCAACAACCTGGCACAAAATTGACGCTGAGAGAGAGAGAGAGAGAGAGAGAGAGAGAGAGAGAGAGAGAGAGAGAGAGAGAGAGAGAGAGAGAGAGAGAGAGAGAGTTTATAAGTTGTTATTCAGAGTTTTCCTGGGCAGCACGAGGTTGGTCAGCTAGTATGTATATATATATATATATATATATATATATATATATATATATATATATATATATATATATATATATATTGACATTTAAATGGTAGTTGACAAAAATCAAGAATTGCTAAAGAAAAACCTATTACTCCACATTCATAAATTCTATTGATATTTACTCCAAGGGGAATCTTACGTTGATTTTTTTATTCCTTTAATAACAATTACAGCAGAATGCATAAATACAGAAAAAAATCGGATCAAGGTGCGTTACTGGGGAACTCAACTCCGGGTATATTATGAAAAATTGAAAGCAAATCCTTCGGTTATGTTTAACTACGTCCTAACACATTTTCCACTTTGGAGATTTGGGTTGGGGTGGAGTGGCGAAATATGTGCCATTATGAAGGAGCCGTTATAAAGACATAGAAGGTACTTCTCAATTTTCGTTCTTAACCCATGTTCCTATTGTGCCTTGAATATCAAGTTGTACTATCGAAAACTATTCAAGGCCAGAGTCAGAGGAAGAATAATATGTGATTAATTCGACTGAAACATTGTGGAATGCAGTCTTTTTAGGTAACAAAGTTATTAAGATAATAATATTATAAAGATACCAACAAAGAACTCGGAGCGAACGAATACTTGATTAGCCAATTTGTTCATGTTATGAAATTTGGAAACACTTTTGACAGTTCACTGAATAAAGGAACAAGCTGGGGTATACTATCATTTTGCTAATTAGGTTATCAGAAGCTTCAGAGTGGGTTTTGGGACGGCCGTCATTTATATATATTTGACGGGAAATGGTCGAAATAGGATCATTAAAAGATAATGGCAAGAATGGGTTAATCTCGTATAGGCTTTTTACTGTCTGCATCATAAAGAAATGTGATGATACTATTAAGGTTATTTATTATGACCGTTCCAAATGAACCATTAGCAGTAACTCATTAAACCTAACTAGGTCTCCTCTACCTCCTTCCACCAGCGCCTCCTTCGGTACTATTCGCCCTCCCAATTAGCTTGGTTCTGAGACTCATATTTCCCCCCAATTAACCAGTTATAATGTCTTTACGAGCGACGTAATTGTCCTAATGTGAAGCTATAAACTTTGTCTGTTCGAGACTCATTCGTCATCGCGGTTTTATTCTTCTCGTTTCGTATGCGTGGATTAGCCCTCGCGAAGATCCTGGCGAAGGGAAGCGGATGCTCGCTCCTGTGAGGCCAGACGAAGTCTGTGCCAGGAATCCTCTGCAGGTTCATTTCGTTTATATCCATACAGTTCACGGTCCTCGCATTATGCTAGTCAGAAATATTCGCAAAAGCTGTTTAAATGACAGAAAGTGCTGTTATTGGCAAAATCTCTGTCTTTACTGCCAAAAGATTCTTTAACTTAATGACATTGCACAGGTGCATGACTAGTAGTAATTTTTCCATTTATGAATGTAGAGGACCAATGTGCTGTTTTGAATGTGGTTTCGGGGATGACTATGCGGTCGTAGAGCCTAAACATTTTTAATGTCAACTGAAAGAAAATTTCTTTCAAAATGAGGAGTTTTGAAGCAACTGGTTTCCAGATGTTAATGTCATTCTTAATCTTCTGTGAATACGAGTCTTTTATAGAGGATCTCTGTTGAATTTATGATAGCGATTGGCCAACCTCAAGAAAGACGCAAAACAATCATTTAGCTTACTGCTTTTCGCTTAGAAGTTTAAGCTGGCTGAATTTGGCCCATGTAATTATGAATAGAACTTTATGAAACTTTGTGTTATAATTATAGCATCCATGTATATCACATGAAAAAAATAATTATATTTACATCAGTACTTAAATATGGAAGCATACTTAAGGTAAAAGAATAGGTAAGCATATAAGTGGCACTGATTTTCGAACGGGGAAAAAAAAGTGTTCAGCCGTAGTTGGGTTGGCAAAGCTGAGTGCTTGCAGCCAGGAAGACAAGAGTTGAAATGTTGCCTGAGAGCTAATGTTTAATTCTTTCATATCACTGTCAGTTAAATTACTCATATATACCGCGTGGAAAGTGAATATATGTTTTACGTATATAATCATCATCATTGCCTCCAACGCTATGTAACGCATGGGGCCTCTATGGAATTCCTTGGCTCTTGCCTTTCCATAAATCTCTACTTATTTCTAGCCTCCTTCTCATAGTTCTTAACTAAGCAGGCCTGTGTCTTCCAACTCTTCTAATGCCCACGGAAGTCTAGCTGATACTATCATACACAATTTTGAATATAAAAATGATTAAATAAATGATTTGCAATGCAATTTTGTTCAGTTGGAGGGGAAAGCAAGCTCTGAAGACTCCTGGATATGCAAAATAGATTGCTAACGTGCAATACTCACTGTTTCAGTGACCACATGTTGTCAATAGTAGCACATCTAAAAAAATACTGTGATGGGTTCAAATTGCATCCTTAGGGTTGTCATTATGTGCCCAATGCAGCTGGGAGTTTTATTCTTTTGTAGATATATTATAGCCCTAATGACAGCCAGAGTTTAATCACTGAAACTGCCATCATCAGAAAAGAATAAACAACATAGTAGCAATTTTCCTTCATATCTGTATCATTATGGATATGAAGAGATTCAGAAAATTAGGGAGGTGTTTTCTTTGAATAGGGGATCCCACACGGGCATCAGCATTCAATAGATATTGTTTATGATGAAGGCTGTTCAAATAAGACATAATTGATAGTGGAGGGACATGGACGTCCTGAGCTGACAAAGAGAAGCTACTCCATAGCAGAGAGGAGGCAGCCACAGTAAGATTCCAACACCTAAATGAGGAAAAACTGCAACTTTGGGATGATTTATCTGTAGAGATAACACAAGAAATCGGATAAAAAGCCAATGATTTCCTTGGTAATTTTGACTGAAGAGAGTAACAAGCTGACAACGAGGCATGTGAGGAACTTAAAGATTCTCCATAGCAACCTTGTACATGATAAAGAAAACCTGGCGGAGATCAACTTGATGGAGATCAGAAGAGACACTTAAATTTGTGCCTTCATTGACGCTATATTAAGAAACCTCTTTCCGAAGCAAAAAGGATTGATACAAAGATACTGATTGAACCACTCCTTGAGATTACAGCAGGAGGATAAAATTAATCATACCTCGACAATTATTGACAAAATAGTTAGTTAAGGAGTTAGGTAATGAAGTTCCTTATTCAGTAAGGCTCTTAAGAACTGCTTTAGAAATTTAACAAAGAACTACAGGAAAAAGAATATGCCACCTTCATGAAATTGATAGATATTCCGTATATTTAGTAATGGAGGGAGGTGAATACATGAAGATGGATGACATCCATAACAGTGCAACCACATCTGAGGAACTAAAGAAGAACCCAGTGGGGACACTTGAGAGAAGAGCAAGTAACATTGTTAAAAGAGGAATCAACTTGCAGCAAGATGTCAAGTTTCCGAAAGTGGCCACTGGCAACGCACTTGAACACTGCCATATTATGACTTGAAAACCATAAACAAGGCGCTCAGCTTGGTCCCAAAGTATATCAGATGATACTCCTGTCATAAAATATGGCTAAGCCACTACATACGTCTGCAGGCTGTTCTTTAAAATCTTCCACTGTATTCAGAGACATTCTTAAAACCACAAAACCTGTCGAAGACATAAAACCTAGCTCTAAAATATGCAATTATAATGTCAAGTTATACACTATTACAAACAAAAATTCTGGTAACACGATGGAAATTTGCTTATGTTATATCCGTTATTATTTATGTATATATTGGTTATACACATCTAAATTGTGAAGGGTGCTTAAATTATTGTCCTTGTTTTCTGCTTGGATAGCTGCGTGGTCCTATCTAGATGTGGGCATGTTGTGTGTAGCTGTTGCTATGTGTAGCTGTTGTTACCTGTGCTCTTCTGTCCAAGGACTGGGCTCACTGTTCTATGCTGAATTGTTTGTATTTCTCACTTTCATCGGAGATGATGCAATTGTATGGTGGTGTCATATTTTTGTCCTTTTCTATATTCAATGCTGGTTGTGATCTGGCAATCGTAGTGGGTCTTGTTACTGCCAGGTTGTATCGATTCTGATTTGTATTTTCAGTTGACGTATGTTCTATGAGCTCTTTAACGGTAGGTTTACATCCGTGTTGATCAACGTAGTGTTGGTGGATTGATCCATGGTTTTCATGGGCTTGGAATCATTGGCATGGTGTTGTGGTTGTAACTCCCACATAGGCTTTGTGTGGGTACTGGCACATACCTTCTGGACTTTAAATTTGTAAGCTCCGTGGAACTTGTTTTCCATTTTGGGTGTCGTTGTGGTGCTGTTTTTAGTTTTCTGTAAAAGAAAACTATTGAGATGGCTTTTTTGCCTGTCCGTCCGCCCTCAGATCTTAAAAACTAATGAGGCTAGAGGGCTGCAAATTGGTATGTTACTCCTCCACCCTCCAATCATCAAACATACCAAATTGCAGCCCTCTAGCCTCAGTAGCTTTTATTTTATTTAAGGGCCGTGGCCGAAAGTTTCATCGGCCGCGGCTGAGAGTGGATGAGAGTTTCATACAGCATTATATGCTGTACAGAAAACTCGATTGCGCCGAAGAGGTTTCGTCGCATTTTTTACTTGTTTATTTTTCACTTGTTGCTTATGTCATGTTCAGGATGCTGTATACCTGGACTTTTAATTGGTGTAGCTCTTTTAGGACAATCCTTTTTTAAGTATGTTTATTGTTGCTTTTAGGTTGTTCACATATCGTGCGTGGTATGAAATATGGTGGTATATCCCATTTTCCTGTTTGTTACTATCCTTTTCCTCCTTATTTTGATTAGTATATAGTTTTTCTAGGAGCTTTCTGATGACCTCTGATCATTTTGTCATGATATTGAGTACTGGATTGTGTTTGGGGAACTCTTTCCAGTCTGAGCAATGTGTTAATGCACCTTTAACTCAGCTGGAATATGGCGACTGGTGATTTTGTATAATTCTTCATAAAAAGACTTTTTTTGACAATCTTCCACTAATACATAAAAGTCTTTTTACGAAGAATTATACAAAATCATCAATCGCCATATTCCAGCTATTAATTTGAAGCCAATACCAAGAAACCCTTTAACGATTGGCTCTCTATTTAAATACAACGAAAAGCTAAGCCCGCTCATGACCCCCGGTGTAATATACAAATTCACTTGCTCCAGATGTGACCTGGGGACATATGTCGGTTGCACACGGAGGTTGCTGAAGGTGAGAGTAGATTCTCGTCGCGGTGTTAGCCACAGAACAGGGGTTAAACTATCGAACCTTCAATTCTCTAGCATACGAGACCATGTGCTTAAATGTACACACACAATAAAATATGACGATTTTGAAATATTGGGTAGAGCCTCGAATGACCAACTTCTAACGGTTCTGGAATCATTATTTACTAAAAAGATTGTTCCGCAGTTCAACTCCCAGTCCTCTGCCACGCCTCTATGCCTATCGTGAGTGTTCCTGGAACCCCAAGATTGCTCTTCAGCTTCGTGTTCGTTGTCACTCGACTATCTTTCTTCTCGAAATGTAGGTGTGCCTTCCATTCTCTATTTCATTGCTTGTTTTTCATCGTTTTATAAAAATTGTAATTTCTAATTATCGTTCTTGTCCGAGTCATTTTAATATTTAATGGTAGTAAATTTGTTTGTCTTTTTAGCTTGAAAATGGGACTTGTGGTCCAGGAACGTCGGCAACTTTAATAAAGTCTTGATATCAACATGCCTGTCCCTCTCCCTGTTCAGATATATATATATATATATATATATATATATATATATATATATATATATATATATATATATATATATATATATATATATATATATATATATATATTATAAGGGGTTTTATTTTTTAAAAGAATTGAGGCATCCTAAGGGCTCTGATCATTTAAAATGAAAATATTGATTCTTTCAGTGATTAAAATCGAACTGGTGAAATAGACATCTAGACCTACATATATAACTGAAAAGACGTAGGATTCAGAAGCTATCGGCTTGAAGGAGTATAAAACTGTAAGAATCTACAAAAGAAACAAATATAACCATTAAAAATACATATTCGACGAAAATGTAAAACACGGATATATACATATATATATATATATATATATATATATATATATATATATATATATTAATATATATATACAGTATATATAATATATATATGTATATATATACAATATATATATATATATTAATATATATATATAGGCTATATATATATATATATATATATATATATATATATATATATATATATATATATATATATATATATATATATATATATATATATATATATATATATCCGTTATGTGCATTCCTTATCAAATTTTACATTCTTTTTAAATACTTGGGAATAAATTGAACAAAAAATGCGCCGAAGTTTCTTCGGCACAATCGAGTTTTCTGTACGACGTATGACCCGCGGCCCATGAAAATTTCAGTCACGGCCCGGTGTTGGCCTGTGCACGATCGTGGCTAACTTTAACGTTTAATCAAATAAAAACTACTGAGACTAGAGGGTTATAATTTGGTGGTTGATGATTGGAGGGTAGATGATCAACACAACAATTTGCAGCCCTCTGAGGGCGGACGGTAAAAGTGCTGACAGGAAAAGTGTTGACGGACAGACAGAGCCATCTCAACAGTTTTCTTTCACGAAAACTGAAAAAATGTGCCAAAGAATACTTGTCGCTTGATAAAAAAAATACCTATGGACAATACACAAGTTCATGAACACCATTCATTAAAAGGTCTTCATAATTTATTGCCACATTATTTAACGTTTAGCGTCGTAGACTCACACACACACACACACACACACACACACACACACACTCACACTCACACACACGCAGA
Source organism: Macrobrachium rosenbergii (assembly GCF_040412425.1). Taxonomy (NCBI): domain Eukaryota; kingdom Metazoa; phylum Arthropoda; class Malacostraca; order Decapoda; family Palaemonidae; genus Macrobrachium; species Macrobrachium rosenbergii. The sequence goes on along the minus strand of NC_089768.1, from coordinate 7,814,618 downwards.
CACACACACACAGACACGCACACACACAGAACTGTGGCTGTATGAAAGCGTGTTGATTGACATTTTTATTTCCTTCCAATCAGGAATCTATTTCCCCGTGTTTTGACCTCGCTCGCCTTTCATACCCACTCCCCGTAAACACTTGTCAATTGGTGAATTTTGGTGTGATAACTTTCGACAGACTATTATTTGAGAAATCGCCCCAATCACAGTTGCACAAGAGCTGGTGTCCTTTGTTGTGCTGCAGTCAAAGGCCTGGGCGCCTTTTGCTTTTATTTTCCTCATTTTTTTATGCAGACTTTTATACATAGTGATGTAACTGGTTTGTCACTGCGCCTGGTTTTATTTTGATTCTACACTACGTTAATTTGTTTTCTCTTTTTTTTCCATTCTTTTTCAGAAGAGTTGCAATGAAGCAAAGTACATATGTAACTGCGCAACTTTTGCAGTGGTGGAGAATACATTCCTGTCTTTTATCTGTTCATGAATTGTGGCATGCTTGCAGCGTTAGTCTTAACTGTAGCAACAGTTACTGTATATTGTTTTCATTTTAATTTTTGGATTACAAATTAAACCGCTAAAAAGGGAAAAGGAGGTATTTTTATGGCAGACTGCACGAATCCACACACACACACAAATATATATATGTATATATGCATATATATATATATATATATATATATATATATATATATATATATATATATATATATATATATATATATATATATATAAGTATGGCACAGATATCGTTTAATATCGGTTTCACTGTACCTTGGGAATAACTTTCGCACAAGAGGAAATATTTCTGTGTCGGCCTCAGTGCAAACCATAAACAGTGTCTTTGAACAACTGTAGAAGCACTTATCATTCCTAATTCCCCTTGGATGTAAGTTATTCCCAAGGTTTAATGAATTCGGTTTTTGGGGCTTACTATTTTCAATTATAAAAAGCCATGCATGCAGATACAATGTATACATTATACATATACATACAGTATATATATATATATATATATATATATATATATATACATATATATATATATATATATATATATATATATATATATATATATATATATATATATATATATAAATATAATATATATTTTCATGATATTGCCCTGTAATATGTATAGCATTCCGTGATTTTGATATATTTACTATTCTAGTTATAATGTGTTCTGTGCAATAATAATAATTGTTGAAATATCGTATATAGTGTAATGTTAGATCTCGAAAGAGTTCGTGATTTGGATAACTTAACAGCGTAATTTAGAATTAATAATATGTTTTAATAATAACATAAGGTAAGGATGGGAGAGCTGTTGGCAGCTGTAAGTTGGACTTTGGATGGCTGTGGGCATTTGGTTAGTTGACTGGTTACAGGCAGAAGGGAGTGGCAAGCTCATGTGTTGACCAAAAAATGAGTACCTGTAGCGGAATCAGGGATAAAAAGACAGAGGTGCTGATAGCGCACGTAGGATTAGATATATCAGAATTATGGTTGGATGTGTGTACATTAGTATGGCCCCTGGTTGAGGGATATGCAACTGCTATGGCTACCACGAGTGGGGGTAGCCATTTCACGCATTTTTTGGCCATGGGCACCCTAGGAGGCAGTTCTTGGTGGCAGGGCTGAATGTTCTATGGTATTGGCAAAGCTGAAACTGTGGCGACTGCTGCTACATGTGGTTGGCACCCTTGGCTTTATAATGGCGGAATGGGAGGCGGGGGTTTGTCCTGGAAGTTTGCGAGGGTTTAATGGCCATAGAGTCCTCTGTGGCATTAAGAAGGTCGTCTGTTGCTGGATGTTCCTTGAAAGGTGGCAGAGGTTTGCAGCAGCATGGGCATCCGTCAGATTGCCTGCTAGGGTGACGAGGGCATCGTCGGGTGTGTCTTTGATGTCGGTCAGTGCTGCCCTTACTGACATTGGCAGGCATTGCAGCCAGAGTGCCTTGAGGATGTCAATGGATCTAGGGGAACTGTCTGCTGCAGGAGGAAGATGGGCAAGGGCTCTCATCTCCAGAAGGGCAGTGGATGGGCATTGATCACCCAAGGTTGCTGCACTGCACCGAAGATCTGTTGTACATGAACAGCTGGGGATGGCGTGAATCTGTCCAGCAGGACCTTTTTCAGGTCTTTGTACTGCATGACGTTGGTGCCCTTAGCGTCCAGCCACTCCGTCAGTTGGGGAAAGAGGTGGTCCGGCAGGGCGGCGAAGATGTAATCTGCCTTGGATGACGAGGATCTTACGCCCTTAATTCGATGCGTGACTTCGGCCCGATGGAACCAAGTGTAGGCGCTAGTCGGTGTGAAAGTTGGAAGCTTGACTTGGGCGATGGTGTCGGAAGGAGTGGCGGAAGGGGAGAGCGATGTCTTCGTCAGACTTCTTTGCTGGATGTTGGTGCGGAAGGGTCACCATTTTAGCAAGTATCATTAAGACAAGAGGTCTTAGAGTTATGATTTATTAACAAATGACAGTGGTATTTATATGGATTGCTGACCAATCAGTGGCCTGGAAATTTACATAGTAACTAACAGACCAATAGTGCACATGCATTTGATTTTAGACTTTAAGTTTTCTGAATGCATGAAAACCTGATGTGTCGCGGAAGTGTTGCTATCCTGCTGGTTCGACTTGCTGCTAAGGAGCGAGACATGGGAAGTCGTGGTCCGTGAACAGGTGCGATGCAGGTGGTGACAGACTGTCGGCAAAGCATGGGAAACTTCCGTGGCACATTTCTTTTGTGTTTAATTTGGTTGTGAGTGATTCCAAATCACTTACAACTTGGTTATTTCTGGCTTAATATTTTGAAAAAATATTAAGTACTTTTACATGTGAAATATAAATATTGCAAGGGACAATTAAATAGACTTACGGTACTTATGATCACTGAGTAGTTCAAGCCTAAAGCTCGAAGCCACTCAGTCTCAACATACAGGCAAAGGCAACCACTTGTTCAGCTAGATAAACGTTTCTCAAGCATTCAGAGCTTATTGTTCTTTACACAACACTACTGTTGGCACTAAACAATCTCACATGCCAGTAAGTATGCCAATATTAGACTACTTTTGCATGTGATGTATTCATATTGCATATAAAAATACATGAGAGATTTATGCTACTGGTCTTTGTGCAATCTCAAGCATGAATTCAGGTTACCCCAGATCACTCATCCAGCTAGGTATTGTTTTCCTAGCATCCAAAGCTTAACCCTGCTCTACACTGCGTTACCCTTTCCATTGGGCTACGCTCATTTATGAAAGCACCCTCACAAGCCAATGTTTATGTCACCATTAATTCACTCTTACATGCGAAATATGCTTATTTTGACTGACAATAAAATGAAGTATTTATATTATTATGGTCACTGGGTAGCTTTCAGCTAGAGAACTTCATTTATGTCAGACTGAACATACAGACAACAGTTATCACTTGTCTAGCTAAAATATTTTTTCCTAGTATTCAGAGCTTAACCTCACTCTACAGTTCTTCCTTGGAGCACTTTGCATTTTAAACATCAGACACACACACGCACACACAAACACACACATATACACACACACACAGTACATATATATATAATATATATATATATATATATATATATATATATATATAATATATATAATATATATATATATATATATATATATATATATATATATATATATATATATATATATATATATATATATATATATATATATATATATATATATATATATATTGTTACAAACATCCTTTTGACTGTTTGTTTTATGCGTTTTCCATCATTAACATTGAGATACAAATCATATTTAGATGTTAAAGAACTACAAAATGTTTGTGTGAAGTTAACTGATGTTTTTCCTTGCCCCTCCATTATCCCTTATGGCCGCCCAGATGTCAAATGGGCCGACGTTCCCCAAGTAATTAAAAACACATCTTGCCAAATTTGATTATCACCACCCGAGGGCGAGTTAGTACCCTTTTTCACACTTTAAAGAAATTTGCTTTGAGACTTCACACCCTCCACATATTGTTAACCAGTCCCCAGTCAATTTACCTGAAATCTTCGAGGGAAAACCCTCCGTGTCTTCCTACCTGTGACCACTATCCGTGGGTCACTTCCTTGACCTATCCCGCACCTGCGACTTCGCCCTCATAACCTATCCTCTGATAGCTAGTCTTCTCACTGCTGTATCTCTATTCCTTGAACCCTTTACTGGCTGGCTCTCAATGGTCTTTCCAGGTACCTGCCGGGATTATTAGAGTGCCATAAGAAGAGGACAACAGATGACCTTATTAAGAAAGAACTGTCAAAACATGACCACCATCGACGCCGATGTGGTACATATACTGGTGGCAATGGGACAACCTTTGCTAGTGTATTCTACGACATCACCCTGCCACATATCGTGTTGGATAGGGACTCCGACTGAGTCCCACTTAGACGTCTCTGTGACGCTGTCACTCTGAAGGTGGTCCTTATCAAACAGCCTTGGATCTTGAGCACTGATGACTCTGTAATCCAGCAGCGCCCATCCATTTTTCATCTGATTTCCTCTATTGTGGGGAACTGTACACGATACTGCTTCCATGGTTATTCCTGCTACGAGAGCTGGCTCTAGTCTACCCAAGTCTTGTCCAAAGACCAAAGTAAAGTGATTGGAAGTTGTTTGTCTGGACACACCATTTTTGCCTTTTACTAGAATTTTCCACCTTGTTCTCCTGTTCTCATTTCCATTATTCCATTTTGAATTCTGCCCCTCCCTCAGAGATTTCTAGTGGCTTTGACTGTTGTGTATTTGGTTTATAAGTATTGGAATAGCAGTGTTAGTGTTACTTTTGTTTCATGGGAGTGTTAAAAGTTCAGCGTTAAGAACCAGTGTTATGTTATCTACTTTTCATTTTCCTCACGTATTCCAAATTAATTTTCACTCGTAATTCCCTTGCATGTTACAACTTCCCCTGCATTGCAGACCCATGTTGTGAGTGACCTGTTGTGTGAAATCACCTGTAGATTAATGGTGCCATCTTCTTGCAAACTGCATGTGCTATGTCCAATCAAGATTTCTGGAGTCCCAAGTGAACATTGCCTTGTCTGCAGTACTCCACCTTGTACTATCTAAGGGCCCTTTTCCCCTTTTCTACGAAATTTGTTAGCCTCATAAGGCAGAGATACATAGCTTGGCACTCTTGCTTGCTGACTGTCATTTAGTACAGTAATTTCAATTGTGCCACGGAGCTCTATTGATAGCTCCTGTATATATTTCATCTTCTGATGCCTTTACTGAACTATATGTTTTAAGTGGACACTCTAAGTTTACCTTGTATCATTATTTACTGATATTGAGTTATGCTAATTTCACTAAAGATTTACTTTCTGATCACTGGAGCATAGCCCCCTCAGTTTGTTGCCGTTTCCAAAAAAAGACTAGTTTAGAGCCATCCCTCAACCTCGATGGCTCTGCCTGTGACAATGTATATATATGTGTGTGTATTCTATGTATGCATGTATGTATATACGATTATTTTAAATATATATATATATATATATATATATATATATATATATATATATATATATATATATATATATATATATAAACACACACATATATGTATATATATTAAAATTAGCAGTATTCATCATAAGAAAACACACTTTATGTAGCCTTGGCTGACTAGGAGCCACTTGCTGGAGATTAACAAAGCGAGAAACATTCTCACTGATGGGCTTAGGAGATGTCCTAATTTATCCTGGCTATGTCTGACATCTCGTACTTTCTCTTCTCTATTTTTAAGACCTGATAATACCTTCAAAATGGAACTGTGACCGCTTTTCCTTGTCTTTTTGCAGTTAATTTGCAAGGAGTGAAGGAAGTTGCCTCCTCAAAGATAACGAGTTGTCTGTAAATTAGAAAGACGTTGAATTAACACAGCTGTCATCTGTGGACATCAAACAGTCAATCTTGATGTCCTATTTAGCCGTTGAAATGATCTCCCATAGGCCGCAATAACAAAGTGAGGAGAAACCCCACATATAGGCTGTCTCTACGGTTATACTCGATAATCTTAACCAACACTTGGATCTACCACACGCCTGCCTGCCTGACTTTGAAGTCGACCATTGAAATTTCTGTTCTCCTCAGGCCCTCAACTGGGAACCCTCATGTATGCCCAGATAATGGAAACATTAAGTAGATAGTGGTTGGCTGGAGAGACTATAGATAGCAGAAGTTGAGAGATGACCGAGTGAATGACAGTGATTCCAGTGCGACGGAATGAGGAGCCCAGTAGTAGACCCAGTCTGACACTATGCAGAGTCACCCTTAATACTGAACACCATCGAAAGACATTGCGAGACCAGCTGGCCAAGCTCCTTTTGTTGAACCTGACTCGTCCCCGCACCATCTTTGAACACTGCGACGCCATGGAAATATATGTATTTAGAACCTCGAAGCAAGAACATTTCCTAATGGCCATCTTTTTGTTGGTTCGGGAATGCATGAGGAAAGTGATTTTCAATTTTGAATCAAGAATTTATCAAAGATTTCTGGGGAAGGAATATGTTTGAGTATTTCCGAATGTTGGTACAAGATAGTACAACATTAAATTTGTATCTGGGAATAGTGTATCTAACTGGTTCTGCAGCTTAGAGTATGAGCATTTTAATCATTCAATATCTTAAAGAAAAACGGAATTTATTTTTAACCTTAGAGTAAGGATTTATATAATCAATTTTAAATCTACCAGTTTGCATCTTTAAACCATACTCTATATGACTAATTCATCACAAAGAACATGTTTTTGCTTTTTGACATATGGAACAAATAATATATCTCAATAATTTCACGTTATAGAGTAATAATTTAATGGACAGATTCAAATTTCTGAAGAAGATAATCTTAGTGGCTTCACATTTGGGAGAAAGTTATATCTAAGAAGATGCATCGCATGGAGCAGCAATGAATCTTACCTGTGTCGAATCTCGCGCTTTCGAGCAAAAATTTAAGAATTTATCATTTCACGGTCTCCTAATTCAATTACAGTTTGGCAAGCATTAAAGCATCCTTGTATCATTATCTTGACTTTGGTATGATCAAAATCTGTCCGAAGTCACTAAAGAAGTGTCATGTAGTTGGAATGGTTAGTCAAAATCCTGAATTTGCTTAGACCTTACTCATAGATATGAACCATATCTTAATTCCGAGAAGCAGATTTCAAGGTTTTGGTGGAAAGGTATCCAAACGTATTACGGTATACAGAAGTTATGGTTTTATACAAGAGGCCCCTCTGTTTACTTCACGCTCGTGAATGGGCCCATCAGATTCCAAAAATTTAAGGCAAAAAAATATAATCCTAATCTTAATGCTGTCAGAATGAATATAAGTCCGTCTGTGTTGAAGTTAAATTCTTCTCCATATATATTTATGAGCTGAAATATGTTTTCATCCTCCGTGACAGTGCGGAAGTCTAGTACTGAACGGCTAGTCGTCCAAATCCAAGATCGTTTTCCCATTTCTGTCTCAAACTCAGATATAAAGAATATCAGTGGAAAGGACACTCAAAAATCTTGGAAATTACAAGTTGAGAGGTCACGACATGTAACTATTTCATTTACACATTACATCACATATGGCATAAATGTTTATTCTTCATGACAGCTCGACGGTATGTTAACTCTCCTAAAACTCGTTCAAATCCTGGAGTGAAGGGAGGCCTTTCTTTATTGCATTTCCAAATACTCATTTTACGGTTTTCAATAGCAAATAAAAAAATGAAGAAACAAGTTCATTTGTGAATAGAAATATTATTTATATAGATCCGGAACTTGTCTCATACATAATACACAGACACACACACACACACACACACACACACACACATATATATATATATATATATATATATATATATATATATATATATATATATATATATATATATATGTGTGTGTGTGTGTGTGTGTGTGTGTGTGTGTGTATGTGTGTGTTACAGGAAGACTGTGAAACCAGGGGTTTCACGAAATCCCTGAAATTTTCAAGAAATTCGTGAAATTACCAATTTACTTTGGGACATTTGATCCGTGAAGGGCTAGCACTAAACACGGCGAAACAGTGATTCATCTACACTGCATCCCCATGTTCAGTACTAGCCCGTCGGGAATTAAAAATGTTTTTTGCCGTGTTTAGTACTAGCCCCTCAGGGATCAAATGCACTTAGGGACATTTGATCCCTGAGGGGCTAGTACTAAGCATGGCGAAACGCATCTGATCCCGGAGGGGGTAACACTGCAAAACAGTGTAGATGAATCACTGTTTCGCTGTGTTTAGTACTACCCCTCGGGGATCAAATGTTCCTAAGTGAATTGTTGATTTTACGAATTCCCTAAAAATTTCAAGGATTTCGTGAAATCCCTAGTTTCATACTCTTACTGTGACATATCTATATATGAATGAATTTTGTCACATCACCGTGATTCATATACAAGAATTACGGTACAAATGTCCTTTAATATCCAATTAGCCCTACCTCGGAAATAATATATTTTCATGTGTTACCTGAAGTGTATCATATATGAAAATATTATTTCCGAGGTAGAGCGAATTGGATATTAAAGGACATTTGTAGCTAATGTATATTATATATATATATATATATATATATATATATATATATATATATATATATATATATATATAAATGGATGTATGTGTGTATATGTGTGTGTCTGTTCCAGCATAACTCTGAAATGCATTGGCCAATTTCAACCAAACTTGGTATACATATGACTTACTATGTGGGAAAGAATAATGTGGGGGTAAGACATCACTGGCACTAAAGGGGGTTGGGGGTGGGAAGAGGGTGACATGTAAAAATAACCGAAAACGACAGATATTAGTGTCTAATCCATAGTTTTTGAGGTCACTGAGATGAATGGTGACACTACCGATGCCCTTTCAGTCCAAGCTCAGCCCTGATAGGAATGGGGTTGAGAAGGGGTGGGAAGGGGGTGACAAGAAAAAATAACCAAAAACGACAGATATTAGTGGAATAGTATTTCCGTCACTTAGGAAAATAAAATTTTTGTTTATGGTTATATATGAGAATGATATATATTCATTTATATATTTTATCGACATGTATTTATTCAAAACAATGAATAACCGATTGCCTAACATTCCTCCTAGAAGGGAAAGATTTTTTTTTATTCATGTTTACATTATTACCAAAGGTACGAATTGACCAAATTTATGGATGACGTAAGACATTATTAGTGGTAATTTTGTTCTAACTATGCGTAACTTTATACTTGATTCTATGTTAAGGAATTTGATGCCATTGTAAAGATGATGAGTTGTAATTTATTATGTTATGTTAAAAACGTCCCTGAAACCAGTATAAAGAATACGTACCACGAGTTGAAGTTAGCCGTATAGGAAAGTGTTTTACCACTTTTTTTTCTTAATATGATGAGGGGGTGGAAAGCTAACTGTCGCAGCAATTCACTTGAAAATAGAAAGGAAGTAAAAAGGCGTAACAGAGTATGGACTAAATATTTCTTATTAAAAAAAGACCTCTATTCTCATAAAATATTAATGGATGAGTTTCAATTAGAACTGAGGGATTGGTTCAGCTTTTTATGAATTGGATAGTGAAGTTTACTTTCATTATAATAACATATCAAAAAAAGACATCATTGGCCTAGGCCTATACCAAATTCTCTGTATCACATGGAAATATTGTACTGAATTTTTATTGAATGATTTGGACTAATAACGGCCTACAAATAGCGTTGAAGGGTCTAACAGTGAAATGAATAATGTCTATACATAATTTATTCATATTCTGATCAGAGCGATTGAGATACTTCCCAGATGAAATACAGTGGCAAACTGTAATGAAATTGATGCTAACCTGTCCACAGGTGCAACTACCTGTCAGTTAGGCGGAAATTATTTAGGTAATAACATCAGTTCCTCCGTTCCGGTGAGTGGACTTTCTCCGTCCACAAACTGCTGTCTCCACATAAGTTTTAACGGCAGTTTCGATGAACTGACAGATGAAATGACAGGTAAACTTGATCGTGAATACACGGCCTAAGGTTGTTGAATTACGATAGTGAATGGGCGTGTTGAGAGAGAGAGAGAGAGAGAGAGAGAGAGAGAGAGAGAGAGAGAGAGAGAGAGAGAGAGAGAGAGAGAGAGAGAGTTTTCCTGGGCAGCACCAGGTTGGTCAGCTAGTATATATACATATATATATATATATATACATATATATATATATATATATATATATATATATATATATATATATATATATATATATATATATATATATATATGAATGCCTTTTACTGTAATCCAACAGCACACTATGAGGATAAGTATTGAGGAAAAACGATATTTGAATCATATACAAGAGGTCAAGACGCCACTACGATCTTCATTGCACATTTCAGGTAACGATCTCTTCTAGATGCTGAGCAATAGCTGACTTTCTCATCATATATATTGTCACGATGCGTATCAAGTACCTGGTTATTACACAACTAATCTCAAGATTCAAAAATATACCTCACTTCAGCCAGATACCTGAACTCTCACAACATTAATTGTTACGACTGAATACTCTAAAGGTAACAGTGATCCCTTAAGAAAAATCTTATTTATCAATCACTTGAAAAATCAAACTAAGTTCATCAGAATATGTGTGAGGTATCAAAAATTAAACTAGAAATCTTCTAGAGTAAAAGGGCATCACTCCATGAAAAAACTCTAACTGTTTCCCTGGTCTTAATTCACTTTAGCAAAACTAAAAGAACAAAACATGTTTATCACTTTGCCTTATGCACACACAATCAATCCTATTCACTGATGGTCAATAAATGAAACACTGTTTTTCTAAAAATGTTAAATACAAAAATTTATTTTCAGATTCAAAGTTTATAATTAAAATTCACAATTATTTAGAATTCACAATCTGAAAAATTTACTATTAGTTGAAAATAACACAAAACTCAATGAATTCTTGAATTAAATTATGAAACAAATCTAATTCACAAAAATTTTATCAAGAATTTAAATTAATCAAGCAAAATTTAAACTATCAAGAATTACTCAAGATTTAAAAAGAAAATCTCAATAAATGAAATCAAGTATGCAATGTTAAATTAAGTACGCAATGTTAAATTAAGTATGCAATGTTAAATTAAGTATGCAATGTTAAATTACCAAGAAATATTTACAATGCTATGTAAATAAATGTTACATCACAAACATAAAAAATGTGAAAATATAAAGAAACTGTAAATAGAAAAACACACAAAAATACACGTAAGATTTATCAATAATGATTTCACTTGTTCAAAATTTCCTAACTTATCATACCACAACTTCCTAACTTATCATACCATGGTATCAATAAGTAAAATTTCACGTTACCTTACACAACTTGTGAAAACCTCTGTAAATCACTTGCTGCAGCTGCGTTACACAATACACACTTTTTTACCAGGCGCCGTTACGAACTAAATAACTTTGCTAAATTCAGATCTCAAAAGTTAATGTTAAAAGTGACCACAAAAATTACTTTAAAAGTAATCTCTTCCTAATTAGGAATGAGAGAGAGAGAGATGGAACCAAATCGACTGGTCTCAGAAATCAGAATCAAACAAATTTTAGGATTCCAGTAATACGTGAAACAATTACATGATGTCATTAAAGCATTTTGGGTACGAGATACAAAAGTTCTAGAAGCAGGAGGTGACGTCATTAAAGCGTTTTGGGTGCGAGATACAATGGAGAAGCTTCTAGAAGGAAAGTTACGTCATCCCAGCAAAACGTTTTGAACGCATCTTACAAAACATGACGTAATTGATCAGGACACGTATTCTTTCTCTCAAAGTGGCGTACGTGACTCAAACAACGCATGCAACAACATGAAATCACTCGTCTTGAGCCCGTATGGGACGAATTGGCGTTTGTTTTGCAAATCTGTCATCGCTAACCCAAAACAAAGCGTTCCTCTTATCTCAACTGATGACAACTGAAATGAAACAAGCATTGGTGGACACACACACGTGTTCACATACTACGCTTTTACCAAGAAAGATATTCGTTCTAAATTACGTTACTATTAAAATTATAACAACAATTCTAAATTACGCTATCAAGTAATCATTAGTACTTTTGAGATCTGATGTCAAACTAAATATGACACTTCAACAACCATTATCATTAAACATAACACATGAAAAAATTAAATGTCAAAATTATAGGAGGATATACGTATTACAAGGCAACATCATGAATATATATATATATATATATATATATATATATATATATATATATATATATATATATATATATATATATATATATATATATATATATGAAGAGAATGTGTCAACTAGTGTTTAACATCTAGGGGAGAGCATGAAATGAAACGTACAGTGTAGATGGTAGTGGCATTTCACCTTCTGGTCTATGATTCAAATATCGCTTTTCCTTAATGCTTTTCAGTAAAGAAACAATTGAAAGTATGCATTATAGTGGAAGAAAATGAGAGTTCCATTTCCTTCAGTGGGAAAAATCTAGTTTAGTAACTAAAATTCAAAGCTCATTATACTGATACACCAGAGTTATCAAAAAGAAGGAAGTTTTTCGCTAGGTCATAATCACTGCTAGTGCAATTATATTATATGGTGGGAATGTGCTGTCATCTTTAGGCCGATGCCGAAGTTATCCCTTGGAAACTGACAAATGTAAAACATTTGCTGGCAGCAATAGGATCAGAACTGATCTTGAAACTGCTCATAAAGAGCAGAAGTTTCCATCAAATATATAATTTTCTATGTTCCGCTTTCATCTAAAAAAGATAAAATCGGTTTGTTTTGCTCCTGAGATGCCTGATCGATCAGGATGATTCGGGTTTGCCGTTATGGTTTCTTTGGAGTCTTTAAAAGCTTTTATTCGAAAGACAGCTGTTCGCTAAAAGTTACTTGAATCTTTTCTTACAAGTTCTATTGTTCGTGTTGAGCCATCGCTTTCATGTCTGTTGGAGTCTAAAATGCATTATTTATGTCATTTAATGTTAGTTGCCGCTCCCGTGCTAACAAAGAAGAGGTTATTCAGATGGCTTTGTCCGATGCTCATCAAGAATATCTATTCTTTCTAGAAGGAGGTTTCTTTTCCATCAGAAGTCTTCATTCTGTTTTCTTGCAGAAGTGATATTTTACGCAGGGTATTTTGAGAAAGACTAAACTTTATAAGGTTATAATCTATGGTGTAATATGGTTTAATTTAAAGTAGCATTCTGCTTACCATATAAGATTTAAAATTCTTTCTGCTTTGAGATTTTGTACAGTTGTAGAGCAAGAGATCAATACTTGCACCATGTCACACCTTATGAGAGAATATTACTGACTGCCATAACATCAACACTCGCAGCAATTAAGTCTTTCCTCCAAGTGTCGCCCCACAGTGAAATAAAAGAAGGAATCGGGTCGTTCTGGTATCGTCTTTTACCAATATTGAACGGAAAGAAACCCTTGTGAACAACTCTTTCGGTCGTAAGACAACCATTTTTACTTCTCCAGCGTAATAAAATGATCAGAAATTCTCTGCCTCTTTCACTCTCTCCTTCCCCTCTCCTTCTCCCTCTCCCGCCCCTTCTCCTTCCCCTCAAATAATCTTGATATGTCATTCAAGGGCAAGGGAGGTCACGCTTACAATGACACATAATTTCCCCTCGCGTCATTCCCCTCTCTCCACATGCCTGTTAGGGGAGAAGAGATGTTTTGGCGCGAGAAGCTGCAAAGGGATTGTCGGCGGGCGACCAGCTGATGATGATACACCTCCGAGGGGTCGGGTGGGGGGGCAAGGGGAGGGGTGGGGCGGGGTCGGGGCGGGGGCTGGAGCGGGGAGATGGGAACAGTAGAAGGAGTAGAGATGGATGAGTGTGCAAGAAGGAAAGTAAGATATAAATGAAGAGAAGAATGGAGAAGTAATGGAAGAGAGAGAGAGAGAGAGAGAGAGAGAGAGAGAGAGAGAGAGAGAGAGAGAGAGAGAGAGAGAGATCAGACTGGGTGAAGGTCAAAAGCGACATTATTCTTGGCTCCTGACCATTAGCCATTGTTCCCTTCAACAGACTGATCTCGTGGATGATGTGAACTGATACCATTACCATCAGGCTCAAACGTCGTACCATTATGGCCATAACCTTATTCATTTCATCAGTGTGGTCTGTAATATCTCTCAAGTACTGAGAGCCCTGTGATCAATGATTACATTCTCCCAAAGAGAGTTTTTTCCAGTAAATTTAGATTTTTTCTCTGTCTGCTAGTCTGAATGTCTTTCTGCTGTCTCTCAGAAGCCTTTTCACGTTGAACTCATTGGTATCTTAAACTACAGACAAGAAGAAATAATTTCCTTATGTCATAAGTCCGTATATTCTGCTTACTGAGGCCTGGCCCCCTCCCCCCCAACCCCCTCAAAAAAAAAATAAGTGAAGACGACTCCAGAAAATAAAATCTAAACTAGATATCAAATAAGAATCCAGGACACTAAATAAAATTCTTCTCGTCAGCCGCCAAGGCAAGGAGTGTCAGTATACAGAACGGCGATTTTCATAACAGGGTCTCTTTCGTTTTCGGTGAGGAGCTGAACTGAATTAAGAAGCACTAGCTTGCAGGCACTTGCATGAATTACATTTAAGCGACCCCCGAGTAAAAGCATCCATGTTTACGTTGAGTATCCAGCTGAAAGAGAGTTGACCCCTTGCTTGCTTGCTTCCACGTTCTTAGACTGCACAGGAGCGAGCTAACTTTGTGAAAATTTGAATCTGTTTAACATAGCGCAAACATAACACAAACCCCCTAAAATGTTCTACGTGGTTACTCTGAGCTGTCGCTTACGTACATTCTGTGGCCAGTTCTTCATACCCTCGTCAATATTTTTTGAACAAAATTGTTTTCCATCTAAGCTTTCTATAAACATCTTATCAGTTCTTAAAATCTGAAATGACATTTATCACCCGAAATTCAGAATACAAGCAGTTCAAAAAATTGCAATGTTCTGCAAGCCGTTATCACGACTTATGTGAAAATCATTAATCATTTTCTACTTGTTATTGATCCTAAACTGATACCAGCACTCCAATGACTATTGGGTCGCTACTTAAATATCAAAAGACACTTCGTCCTTTGATGACCTCTGGAGCCATCTATCGCGCCCAGGATCCCGGGAAGAACGGGTCTGTTGACGTGTAACGAAAATAAGCCCTTTTCTGCGCAGGTAGTCACGTGAGCCCCTCCCGCTAGAGATTCGTCTGTCCAAGTACCGGTCATATATTTTTTTTTTAATAATCCGTTTCCTTTAGTAAAACTCAATAATCCGTTTCCTTTAGTAAAACTCATCTTCAGTTAAGACTTTTTTCTTATTTTCCACTTTAATGCTAAACTGATCCAGTAAGGCCATGAGTCATTAAAGGTCCGAGAACATAAAACTGTCCAGTAAGAAGGACAAAAACAAAACTGTTTTCATCGTATTATTGTATGGATTCATTTAACAAAATAAGAACAAACTACTTGATACCTATTCAGTATAAGTTCATAAGTTTCATAGATTTGCTTTCCATGCTTTGGCACTAGTTCATTTTCCTTTTCTGTATTACAGTCACCTTATTTAGATAATCACCTTAAAATACTCATATGTTTTAGCACAAAAAAAAAAAAAAACTATTACATCTTTGGAATCGTCAGCTTCAGACAATTATAATTCAGAAACAAGAGACTTAATGCAGTCTTTAACTTCCCTTGAAGTTTCACCATGAGTTGCAATAAATGTTCTCTCATAATAGATAACTGCAATAAATGTTCTCTCATAATAGATAACTGAGACGTGAAAGCATCAGAAGGTGCATGAAGTCCGCCTCTGCTGATTGTGCTCAGCTATGGCTTTTCTGATAAATTGCAGTCTGTTGTTTTAATTCCTAAATTAGGGTATTTCTGTGCAAAGTTCTTGACGATACAGCCATCAGTGTAAAGAAGAGACTCTTCTTCTATTACGTTAGAAATTGATTTTTCAAGTTTTCCTTCCTCTGTCTCAGTCAGATTCTATTCTTCTCTATCATCATCCATTATGCCTTCATTTTCAGTTTTAAGTTCACTGGTAAGATAAAAAAAATGCTAGTCAGAAACATTTCTACTGATAATTTCCGATCGTTCACTGCTCTGTTTTGCACCAGCAGAAGATGGCAACTGCCCATTTAAAAATAAAATTCTTCTTCTTGACATTTAGTTTTTTTTTTTTTTTTTACATAACAGTGCAATGTCTTTTCCTAGCAAATAGCCTCTCAAGTAAAATTGAAAACCCACCGAATTTGGATTGGCACGTGGTCCGTTCATTAAACGTATGCAATAAAATTTTTTTTCCAACATATCTTTATTTAATCGCCTTGTAGGTATGAATTTAATACTATATATTTTTACTTGGTATTTCGTAAAGGTCTAAAGGAGGCTTACTTGTCAGAATTAAATCTTGAGTTTGCGACTATCATGGTTTCCATGGTATCTAACTTTTTATGCAGAATTTTTTCTGCTCCTCATAAGTAATCCCAAAAGCAATTCGTGATGCTGTCACCATATATTGAAGAAGAATTCATAATATCAAACCACTTATCAACAACATAAATGAAATTAGCAGTTTCTTCCAAACTGCTGCTGCTTAAGAGACCTTTCTTACGTCGACATGCTTGTTTGCATGTATCTCTCAAACTTTCAACGCTCGAGAAAACAAAAAAGACTTATGCCTAAACCTAAAGATTTGATTTTCCCTGTCGTGTTAAGACAGCTAAAAACAGTGCAGCTGCTCGGCACTGTGCTGACAATATTTTAACGACGTGTTTGACTAGGAAAAATGTTTTCACACTGACATTACTGCGAGGAGACACGTTGGCAAATGAGGCATTGTACAATACAACTGGTATTTATATGCTGGAATCTACACATATCTTAAATTAATATCTATCAAAGAAATCCTTAGAGGCAGGATATAGATAAAATGTTAACAGAGGGACATGTTTTGGGTTACCATTTTAAGCAAGAGCTTAGATTTGGGTTGGCTTAGCCGGAGCCCCAGTCGAGGTTTGGGAGCTCACGCGCGCTCTTTATCCTACCCGCTTAGACTCAGACCTGCGCGTTAGCAGACCCGTTCTTCTCTGGATCCTGATCACGCCATGGGATGTAGATTTAGTATCGTATTTAAAGATATTAAAATTGGCGGCAGGGCTCCAAATGGAGATCAGTTATCCATCCTTGACTCGCTGTTCATTAAACAATTGGTTCCTCCAATCAACGCCTCTGTATCAAAAGAAAAAACAACCTTACAACACAAAACATCTGGTTGTACTACCATATATTAATACTATGAAAGATATCCCTTATCTTCTTAAGGCTGTTGGTGTTAAATTCGCATTTAAGAACGATAAAACAATGAAAATCTACTTATGAAGAACTCTCCCGTCAGTATTAAAGGGCGTGTATATAAAACTCCATGTAAGTCTTGAGACAACTAATGTATTACATCTGTCAGGCGTGGATTTATAGTCTCCAGTGGTCTGTATGTTTGTCGGTAATGTCCCTTGAGTACATATGGTGATTTCTACCACAAGTACTAATGAGTTTACCTCTCTTTGCCAACTGCCAAAAGTGGATTTGTAGTCTCAAACGGCTGTGCATATACAATATACTGTATACATACATACATACATACATATATATATATATATATATATATATATATATATATATATATATATATATATATATATATATATATATATATATGTATATATACAGTATAGCCTATTGTATATGCACAACTGTTTGAGACTACAAATATATATACATACATATATATATATATATATATAATCATGAAGCTACAAATGTCGCTTAATATCAAATCCACGCTGCCTCGGGAATATCCCCGATGGGGAATTATCACCGAAGGAGAATTTATAAGTGATAAATGGACGGGCACTGCCGAGTCTCGATCCCGCGACACAGATACGCATCCAGCAACTCCAGTCGATGTTACCACTGAGCTATCAAGGGAGGTATAAGCTAATCCCGAGTCTGGTATACTTTATTTACCCTTCGAGAGCGGGGAAATTGTACTTAGCTTCGGCATTAACCCACCTCCACCATGATAGTTCTTTGGTACGTTTGGAACATGCAACTCTTTTTATGACATTTTTTATCACACCGTGATTTATTTACAATCATGAAGCTACAAATGTCGCTTAATAACAAATCCCCGCTGCCTCGGGAATATCCCCGATGGGGAATTATCACCGAAGGGGAATTTATAAGTGATAAATGGACGGGCACTGCCGAGTCTCGATCCCGCGACACAGATACGCATCCAGCAACTCCAGTCGACGTTACCACTGAGCTATCAAGAGAGGTATAAGTTAATCCCGAGTCTGGTGTACTTTATTTATCCGTCGAGAGCGGGGAAATTATACTTAGCTTCAGCATTAACCCACCTCCACCATGATAGTTCTTTGGTACGTTTGGAACATGCAGCTCTTTTTATGACATTTTTTATCACAACGTGATTTATATACAATCATGAAGCTACAAATGTCGTTTAATAACAAATCCACGCTGCCTCGGGAATATCCCCGATGGGGAATTATCACCGAAGGGGATTTATAAGTGATAAATGGACGGGCACTGCCGAGTGTTATGTGTCTTATCTTGATTAATATGACTTGCTTTTGTAAATGTTTTCTAAAAAACCGTCTTCTGTAACATGAAATAGATATCACAATTTACTACAATTTTTTTCAAATATGATCGATCTCCTCATGTAAGTTTTGCGTGTCACAGACTTTTAAAGCTCTAACAGCCATGTTAGCAATAATCATGTTTTTATTTAAATGTCAGGGCTCTGGTGGGAATAAAAATTGTCAAATAACTCAGTGTTGTGAGCTTCAGTTAGAAAGCAAATTCAGATTTCAAAACTTCATTGTGCTTGAACTGTGAGGGACTGAAACATTTAGAAATATTCGTCCTTTCGTAGGTAAGGGGAATATGTTGCATGTGATTGTCAAAAAATTGTATTAAATTTCCAAGAGGATGTGTGTCTTAATTAAGGAGAATAAAAACATCGCCAAGTATAGACTCACCGAACTCTTATGAAATGAGAAGGTCAGCAGTAACTGATAAGTAAATGATTAAATAAATTCAGTCTTACTAGTAATTCAGATGTGAATTATATTGCTCCCAGCGATTCAACACTAACTTATTTAGCAAAGATTACCTTCCTTTTTATAAAATCTGTTTTAACATGGAATCCCACCTGCCATCTGTTATTTGGTCATAGTATTTGCAGTTCTTTATTCTAGGCTCATGCCGAAGGTGGATTCCTCTGGAGGGTCAAGAAATGTAGAAGCTCTGATGGAGCATAGTTCATCGCCGTCAGTGTCCTTTTGTGTCAAATGTGTACACATGGAAGCTATGGAGTCCCGTATATCATAGTCTTATGTTCATATGACTCTTGAATCTTGGAGCAGTGGAAGTATGCATTGGAGCTGTTGAATACTAGTATTTGCTAACTCTATACATTTCGGTTACTAAAATTGTTCTCTGAATAACGTTGAGCTTTATTGCCTCTAAACTTCATGCACAGCTGCCTTATCATCCGTGACAGCCTGTGACATTTCAGAGGGAGTTTTACCCCAAACGCCAATACATCACAACTTTGCAATCATGTTCGATATTAATAACCCAAACCCTCCTCATTTCGTCTTTTCAAGACAAAAGCCTCCTTTAATACACATTGAGCACACAGTAAAAACACCGGCACAAGTGAATTATTGGTAATTCTTATTCATACTTGAAAATAAAGTAAAAACACCAAATCTAATTGACTGACTTACAAATCGTGCACAAATGTGCATATGCGCTGACAACATAGCATACAAGGAAATATGTAAAATATATAACGGTTTTGTTTTGCACAATCCATTCCATTTTGTGTTCTCTTCATTATCTGAGACACCCTCTCGTTCCTAGTCTTTCTCTTCACTAAATATTGCCGCTTATCATAGCAAACGTTCCTTTCGCTTGCCTTCTTGTCAGTTCAGTTCCGTTCTTTATGATCCTATTCTCTCTCTCTCTCTCTCTCTCTCTCTCTCTCTCTCTCTCTCTCTCTCTCTCTCTCAAAAGAAACTTCACTGCTTTCTCCAGTGTTGTCAAATTCTACTGAGCGACACCCCTCCTGTATCCAAGGTCAATCTATGGCATCTGGTGGTTGTGAGGAGCCAGTCCCACTCTCCTTTCGCTTTGGTTCCAGCCCCTCGTAAGACTTTCCCTCTAAAGTAAGTCCTCGATTTTTCTCTGCAAATTAGGAGGCTCATACACTATAATCTTTACCTGAACAGTGTTCGATTGATATACAGTAAACGTCAATAAAGTTTCTGATAGGTGGTTTAGTCTTGTTTCAGCCATTAATCATTTCAGCAATTCATGAAAATTATGTACTTCACCTACGAATGTTGTGCAACCCCCGACATAGGAAAAAGAAAGCGATAACAGCAGTGATATGAATGCTTCATTAGACGAAATCAGCACTGATGAAAAAGCAAAAAGACCAAAAACCTGAAGGTCCAGATGAACAAACACTCATTTGGTCGAAATTGGCTATTGGATCGGTAAACGGTGATCGACATTTTGAAACCCGCATCGTGGTCAGACTAGTAGCCGGGAGAGTTAGCAGCATCACAAACCTCTTGCAACTTACTAGGCGTGGTCAGTAACATTTGGAACGCCCGTCTTCTGCGGGCGACGCTGCAGACTTAAAAAGTGACACTGCCATGTTTGGTGTTCCCCAGCCTGAGAAATGGTGACGCAAAAAAAAGTATACCTTAGTTTAACCAAGTCACTGAGCTGATTAACAGCTCTCCTAGGGCTGGCCCGAAGGATTAAATTTGTTTTACGTGGCTAAGAACCAATTGGTTACCTAGCAATGGGACCTACAGCTTACTGTGGAATCCGAACCACATTATAGCGAGAAATGAATTTCTATCACCAGAAACAAATTCCTCTAATTCTTCATAGGCCGGCCGGAGACTAACTCGGGCCTAGCAGAGTGCTAGCCGACAACTCTGCCGACTCATCCAACGAGGAACTAACTGATGACGCAAATCTAACTTTCGAAAATGACATTTCACTCGATCACATTGATGTCTCTAAGGAGCTGTGTCACTACTCTTATATCTTATCTTCATCCACATTTTTAGAATGGACGGAAAGACAGTATAGTCGGATGGAGCGTGGAAGCTGTTAGATATCGATATTGAGTATCGACGTGAATCTTTTTTAGAGAATCTTTGGCTTAGCTGTAGTGAGACGGATAGAAGTTTTCGCTGCTGCCACCTTTTAGATCCCTTCAGTTTCACGGACAGTGACATTACCTGGTATGCTAATTCTCTCTCGAATTCGTCTTATTTCAGAGGCCAGCCATTTTCTTTGTGCTAAGGATTGGCAGGGTTCCGTTTATGGAAGGCAGAACGTTTCGTGTGCCAATCTCTCCTAACTTAAACCCAATATAAACAGAATGCGATATCTGTCTATCTACAGTATGTGTGCGTTGCATGTGTTTGTGTGTGCCAGTAGTTTGTTGTTTTCTTATACCTATCTAACTTCATTTTGATCTGAGGAGCACTGAGAGGAAAAAGATATGAAAAATAAGCCTGGGTTCAAAATGAAGGGAAAACGAAAATTGTTACTTTCTTCGGTAATTGAACCTTACTTTTCTGTTAACATACATTCACATTGTTCTTTAGATACAGCAGAACTGCTCCATGTTAGAAACAGTATATCAGAAATATATCTGTCGTAAATTAGTTTCATGACAAACTTTTACCGTACAACGGGAATTTTTCAGTTATTTTGTAGACTGTATGAAATCTGCGGAACTGGTCTTAAGGGGATTTTTACCGCAATGAAAATGCATAGCACACATAAAAAATGTTACGGTATACGTGGTGGACGTTCACTTGGCTTAGAGAATCCTTTGTTTACCCTTGTATTGTCTCCTGCAGTGCAAACCATTTGTCATCGGCCGTAAGTGTTCAGAATTGTAAAAAATGGTGAGCCGCTCCTCGTATGACAACACAATTGTTCAGCGCCTTCCTTTGCTGACAGCCCTATACTGGATCACCTTCTCTCTCTCTCTCTCTCTCTCTCTCTCTCTCTCGCTCTCTCTCTCTCTCTCTCTCTCTCTTTAGCATTTAATTCCTGTCATTTTGAAATGTGCAGGTATGCTGGATATTCAACATTCCATCTATTAAGTCACTGATCAGCTGGAGCATTTATGATGCATTTGTGGCAGCTGATTAATCCTTGGTGTTACCTTCAATCACCTTACACAAGATGCGGATCCCTACAACCAAACCAACGTTCTCTGACCTTTATTATACCTTAGACTTGAGGCAACAACTGTCCATAGTCATGAGTTTGAGATTTCTATCCTGAAGATGCCTCAAGAACACTTCCTTTCTTTCTTATAAGATGAACGTAATTAATTAAAAAAAAAAAGGAAAAAAGTTATTCGTTCGTTTCTGTTGTTTTAGAAAATGACTGTTCTATAGATGCTTGTGTGACACGTGCCCTGTCCAGTGAGCGGCCGGCTATTTCTTTGATTAATGACAGCCGTATCACTCATGGTCTTCTATAAACAAAATTAGGTATCGCTTGGCCAGGTCAGTGTTTGGATGGGCTACAGACAAGAAATGCAGGACTCGTTCGTCACATAAGTCTCTCTGACCATCTGTTGATAAACGAGAGGAGACACCACATCTAAGGAAAACGTCCAGTACACACACACACACACGTTACCCAATCGAGAGGAGATTTCATTGCTTACCTGTTTCTACAAAGTCGAGAAGACCCATCTATTGGTAGCTTGATAGTGACAGCATCAAAAGGGCTACTGGTAGTGAATATTTGTACCCACTCACCCTGCATTCTCTCTCTCTCTCTCTCTCTATCTATCTATCTATCTATCTCTCTCTCTCTCTCTCTCAGGTCTGCAGCGAAACAAGCTTCACTCAAAATAATTTGTTTGACAAAAATCTAACATAACTGGATTGCAAGAAATAAGAGATGAAATAAAATGGAATACTAATGTTCCCCAAAAGATCCATCATATTACAGACCATCATATTTAACTAATTATTGTCTTTACATCGTTATCTCACAATAGGTCAAAATAAACCAAAGTCCAGTACATTCCAAATGAGTACATCTTTAGCCTCTTTCTCAGCAAAACATCTGAAGAAGTCAAATGAAACCCTTTAAACAAAATGCATAAAACTAAAGATATAGGAATTCATCTCATACTACTTATAAAGTACAGAAAATGTGATAAATGCTTGGCACCAGTGAGACATACATAAATGAAAGAAACAATCTACAGTTTGGGGAATCAAACGTGGTTCCTGCCTCCAAACAGCAATGTTCACAGTCTTAATCGACAGGTCTGGAACCACAGAGTCTTCACTGAAGACTTTTAATAATGTTCAGTGTTGGTCTTCGAATGATCATTTTTCTGATAACTAATCCCTTCACACCCTGACACTCTGCCCAGAAAAAACGCACATACTAATGCATTTACCAGAACCTGGACATTTCCGGCGAACGCACTCACGAAGTCTCCAAGCGTATGGGGAGGTAAGGGCCTACCTGGCACGCAGCTCAGTGCTCAAATGGGCAGGGCCTTTGGTGGCATCGGGCAGGCTAACTGGTGAACTCTGTCAGCCTGCCCTTTATATGGCAGAGGATGTGCTGGAGGCATGGCTTCTGGTGACAACCTGGGTGTGCACCTGCAAAATAAAGGGAAAGATTCTTCGCCAGTAAATGGAAAAAGATGGTGGGGCGTTAATTTTTGCACTTAGCCAGAAGGAAACGGAGATCCTCTCCAGGTGTTTTCCCTGGTGACTCATTAAGTCTCAGCCTTTGGAAGGGGATAGCAAAACACTCCCAGTTTGTACCAGCTCATTTCATATACTGTGGGTCTATCTATCTCCCTGCTCAAATGGAAAAATTTTCTGAATTACTAAAGAACTGAATGATTCAATGGTGTAAATTCGTAAAAATATGTATTTTATATTATATATAATATATATGCATGTATATCTATCTATCTATCTATCTATATATATACATTTATATATGCATATATATATATATATAAATATACATATATACATACATACATATATATATATATATATATATATATATATATATATATATATATATATATATATATATATATATATATATATATATATATACTTACATAGATAGATAGATAGATAGACAGACATACATATGTATATATACATATACATATACATATATATACATGTGTGTGTATATATATATGTATATGTATATATATAATTATTGCTAGAAATATTGCTGTTTCACAGCCCTCCACGCTTCCTTGTTATGAAGCCACACACAGAGCCAAAGGGACACCTTAAGACACTCCCTGTTAATTAAAATTTGACAATTGATTCATCAGGGTCTTGGTACCATCACTAGTTAAACTTCCTAAGACTCTCCAGAAGCATCTATCTTGGTCTGTTTTTATGACTTTGCTGGCTGAAGATTCCTCTTTTCCAGGCAAAACCTTGCTTCCTGGCAACCACATGAATTGCCTGCAGCGGAAACTAACAGGAATTGCCCTCAAAGGAGCAAAACACCTGAACTGCCCAGGACGGCAAACACTGGCAAGGAAGAGTGGTCATATAAGTCCAGACAGGGGTCAACAAGGACAGAAGCAGACAGGACACTGACCCAGTGACAAACCACTGTGTGATACTCAGTCACCCGAGCAATCACTCACCCCTTTGTCAGGCCGACAGCCTACCATCTCAGTGCTAACCTAAGTGCCAAGTGTAGAAGTCCCACTTGCCGAGAATTTATTGATTTCACATCCACGGATCTTCACTCAAGGAATTAAGGTACTGTGTGGTGGGGGGAGTGTTCGATCATTTATCTCGAACTCTTATCTCACACCATTTCCTTTTCCCCTTGCATTATACATAGACCCTGAATCATTGCTGGCAACCAATTATCAGTGTTAAAGAGTAATTTACCTGACCATATTTTGACATCTCCTTAAGCCTTCATCACTTCCCTTATAAAAATTAATCCGTGTGCTTTGAATGATTCTGTTCCTTTCTCTAAATTGCAGCTAGAGTTCATTAGCTACCCACCTTGGCGGATGATTGGGACACCTTCCATCCTTCCACCAGTTCCCTGAATCGGAAGATAACTCCTCCTGGTCACACCTCAGTGCCAGCCCAACCAAAGAATGGGCCCTCTTCTAAACCTCCCATATGCACTCATTGCAAAAGGAAAGGGCACCTGGAATCCCAGTACCGATGTAAAGGGGGAGTCGATGCAATGCCTCCCTCTGCTCAGTCCAATCAACATCAACAATCTTCCCCAACTCCTCAAAAGGATTTCAGCAAAGTTTATTGCACTAAATGCAAATCTATGGGTACTCTGCCATCTGGAGGGATTGCCCTAGGCCCTGCAGCTGAGGGTCCTGTATTTGTGGCCCCTCTTTGCGGTCACTACCCCGCATGCTGTATCAAGGCATTTGAAGACACTGGTGTGCAAATCTCCCTAATATGGGAAGGCAAGGACCCCCATGGGGCAAAAATTGAAAAAAAACAAACTTATCACCATCAAAAGTATCAATTATTTGAAATTGACTCTCCCAACAGTTCGTTTGAGGGTCACCAGGCCCCACAAAACCAAGATCTGCACACTTGCAGTAGCCAAATACCTTCCTGGAGGCTATGACCTCCCCCTGGGACAGGATCCCCGTTCACAGCCCTCCTATAGGCCTCCTAGGGGTCCTGCTCCCCTCTCATGCTTTGTTGGGCACTCCTGACATAAAATCGCTGCCACTTGAGAGCCTTCAGCAGTGCCAGTCTACTTCCGTCCTGAGTGTTGAGCCATTTCCAAATTTAATTCCTGTGCCTGGTCCTGCCTTAGTGCCAGTGCCAGAGCATGCCCTAGATCTCCCTTCAGGAGATCCCAGTCAGGCTCACCTCTCTTCTCCTGGCTTGGCCCCTCTACCAGTGTTGGTAAGAGAGCCAACCCAAAGTTTACTGGAGTCCCTTCCAGATTCCTCCGACCACAGTGGAAGCTCACCCCTTTCGTGGCCTCGCAACCCATGCCTGAGTTGGTCATTGCAACCTACGAACCTCTCATGTCCACAACTACTTCTTCCTCTCTTTCCCAGTCCTCAGAAGATAAGATTCTGGCAGACAATTCTCTAGCATCTAGCTGGTCACAGAGATCAAGGAACTGCGATGGCAAATGGTAGAAATTGTTGGCACCGCCCTTGCTTCAGTTGTCGCAGCAGCTGGAGTAGGTCGTACTCCAGCGCCTTCACTGGACTCAGTTCCACCAACTTCTCCTATGACATCGAAACATCAACCTAACAGAAATTCAAGGCAGAAAAGTCAGTGGCATAGAATGTCCAGGTAGCCTACCAGAGCTACCGAGCTCCCCTGGCACCTGTGCCCATGTGGCACAGTGCCCCTCTTTAACTGAGATTTTCCACCCAAACTAGAGCAGGATGCCAGGCTACTTCCCTTACTACCACTTCTTTGTAAACCTATAAATTACTTTATCCTTGTAACTTTATCATTTATAACCACATTTTGTGCCTCGTAACAGGTTAGCTTTTATTTTGCATCACCCTTTTACTTTGTATTACACTCTGCCCAGTGCAGAGTGTCATCTGCCAGAGCTCCTGGCCCTATGAGCCATTGACTTTCCATTCCATGCAATTGGTTGCATGGCTGACCTGAACCCTTGCAAAAGGAATTTAATTTTGTATTTCAGA
This sequence comes from Macrobrachium rosenbergii, assembly GCF_040412425.1. NCBI lineage: Eukaryota > Metazoa > Arthropoda > Malacostraca > Decapoda > Palaemonidae > Macrobrachium > Macrobrachium rosenbergii. The sequence continues at coordinate 7,787,670 of NC_089768.1, read as the reverse complement.
ACCACTAGGACCTTGTGACACTAGTGCCACCAACTTAGCAAAGTACCATGGCACTCACTAACTGAGTAGTTCCGTGAATACCCATGATGCAAAACTCCATCAAGGCATTTAGATTTGTATGAAATTGTACCTCCTTTTAGCTAAGTCTGGTATCTACCCTAACAGGCAGAAACCCATCCTAGTCTATATGCATTCGTCCTTATGTTTAAGATACCTTAAGTATCACTGTTGTATAATTCACATCGTTACTTGAGCTCAAATTTAAATCAGTATCATATTCAAATTACACAAACTAAAATTAAAATTACAGGTGCTGTGTAACTAACTCACGCATGCTAACTTTGAAACCTGATCACTCTTGAAAGCAGACACCTTAATATAAGATTATTCTAAAACGTTTTTGCAAAGGCTTTAGGAGAGAGACAGTAAATTATAAGCATTTGGGCTGATTTTCAGACATTCACACCCAAAATAGATGTACAATGTCTACTTTTAGGGGGAGCTTCTAGAAGTATCACTACTTCACAGCCCTCCATGCTTCCTTGTTATGAAGCCCACACAGAGAGCCAAGGAGATATGCCTTAAGATGCTCCCTGTTAATTAAAATTTAACAATTGATTCGGCAGAGTCTTGGAACCCTCACTCATTAAACCTCCTAAGCTTCTCCAAAAGCGTCTATCTTAATCTGTTTTTACGACTCTGCTGGCCAAAGACTCCTCTTTCCAGGCAAAACATTGCTTCCCGGCTACCATGTGAATTGCCTGCAGCGGAAACTATCGAAGGATAGAAACACCTGAAATGTCTGGGGCGGCAAACACTGGCAGGGAAGAGAGGTCATATAGGGCCGGACAGGGGTCAATAAGGACAGAAGCAGACAGGACACTGACCCAGTGACAAACCACTGTGCGATACTCAGTCACCTGAGCAATTGCTCACCCCTTTGTCTGGCCGACAGTCTACCATCCTACCTAAGTGCCAAGTGTGGAAGTCCCACTTGCCTGAGAATCTATTGACTTTGCATCCCCGGATCTTTGCTGAAGGAATTAAGGTACTGTGTGGTGGGGGAGTGTTAGCTCATCTATCCTGTACTCTTATCCCATGCCGTTTCCTTTTCCCTTTGCATTGTACTTAGAGGCTGAATCGTTGTTAGTAACAATTCAGTGTTAAAGAGTGATTTACCTGATCATATTTTGGCATCATCCCCTGAAGCCTTCAGCACTTCCCTTGTAAAAATTAATCCCTGCTCTGTCTAACTCAGTGATGGTGTCCCTTTCTTTATATTGCAGAAATGGTGTGTATACCACTGTAGAACCATCTGCCTCCGCTGTGTCCCTACATCCATCAATCACACTATTTAAGAAGTGTTATACATTAGATTTCATTCCTTATTGCGTGGCACTCTAATGCTCTGTCACGTGTATAATTTAGTTTGAAAGGTGCCAAGAGCCCAGCGTATACGGCTCTTTGTAATTGATTCTTCTGAGTAATGTAAATACAATGAATTAATTTAGACCTAGAATTTCTCTCCTGAGTCCTTCCATTACTTGCAATATAAATCTACTTAAATTAATTCTTGTACACACGTGTTGGTCCCCAGTCAGATGTGTCATTGCCAAGGCAAGAGCATATAGATCAACCAACACTCGTATCAATATATATATATATATATATATAAAACATAACTTATAGTAATTTAATCACCTAAATGATAATTTTAGTTATGTATAGTTATTAAAATATTTTTCATTAGCCAACGAGATTTACAGTTATGTTAGGTACACTCATAAATTCATGTATCATACGTTTTGGTACTGAACGAAAATTATTTTTCATAGTTCATACCTTAAGATCTGTTTAAAAATCATGTTTTATACAATTGCCACTGGTTATGAATAAACCGAGTTGCGCAACTTGTATATGCTACAGGATTTGCCTTTCATTGATCCAAATGACTTAGCTGAAAATAATCATTGTTTACTAATAATGACCCAGAAGATTTTGAACCCAAGTTTGTGCCCCAGTTGGTTCTCAAAGTTTAGTTTGTCGGAGAGAGGTAGTTTGATGTTTATTTGGTGAAAGCCTGAGATATTTTAACTGATTCCTTAAATTCTTAATAAAAAAAGTAAGAGTTGTCTTTCAGATTTTTAGCTTAATCTAAAAGTTTTGCCCGTTCAGCTCTGGTGGCTGGCTATTTGTTTACTTTGTAGCAGTTCTCAAAATGTTCGAGATATAATTTAACCGAAGGTGTAGATGAAAGTACTGATCCGTCCTTTAGGTCGGGAAAATAATTTTCATAAAAAAAGGTCAAATTGATTAAAATGTTTTACTGGAAAGTCAAAGAGTAATTTCAATAACAAAAAAGAAACTAGACAACGAGTATCAATAAGAATACCACTTTGAACAGTACTTTTAACAAACTGAAGGTTACACAAGAGTCAGTACGCAATAGAAAAGACATATCAGTAATCACAATGAAGTTTAGTAGGCTACACTGTGCGGTTCAACGAGATCATATATTATTTTGGGATTGTGAACATAATCAACATGAGGGCCCGGGAAGGTACGTATCCATATATACAATGACAGTGACTACAGTACATCATTTGGTTATTGTTTGTAGGATGTAGATTAATATTATAAACTAGTATTGAACCATATGAATTCGCCAGAGTATAAAGCATGTAGCCTCAGACTCAAATCATCATCCACTCAGACTCATGTCAATTTTAATATCTGAATTGTTTTCTGTGTGCACAATTAAAAATGTAATTTATACAAATATAACCAAAATTAGTTATTTAAATAATCACCAAACCTCGGTTAATTTTATGACTCGATCAAGTCTCTTTTCTGACAATTGGATCAAAATTATATTATAAAAATTTAGAGGGTTAATTTCCAGATAAACGCCACGCCACCTCTTTTTTGATTAATCATCACCACCTTTAATGGCGTTTGACGCAAGGTTCCTATTTGAAATTCCTTCACCCATGTCTTTCTTGTGCTTTATCCTTCACAGATCTCCACTCCTCTCCAGCATCCCTTCTCACAGTTCTCGTCTAAGTAGTTCTCGGGTTTTCAAACTTTGGTGCCCAGAGGAGCCCAGCTGACACTACGATGTACTATTACTCCATAAGCTGTGCGAAGGACACATCCAAACCATTTTCATCTCCCTTTCATCACTACCTCGTGTATTTAAGGAACTTTCGCAGTTTCCCTTTTGGTATCATTTCTAACTGTATCCCTCCATATGGCTCCAGATATTCCTCTTGGAGCTTTATTTTCAAATCGATAAAATCTTTTAGATATACTTTCATGGTCACCTAAATATTGAATTGTGCAGTTTCAGTCTAATTTATTTCCATATCTTATTCAGCCTGGACAAAGCATGATTGGTTTTTTGAAGTCTCACTAAACTGCAGCTCCAGTACCAAATATTACTGGTTCTAAGTATTTGGAAGATTCATCTTCATTAATCCTTTCTCCATCTAAATTCATTTCTACCCTTTGTGCATACTCTGTCTCCTTTAATTCGGTTTTTCCTAGAATGACTTTGAGTCCTATCTCCCTACATTTATGATGTATGGTATAAAGCAAGCCTAATAAACTTATGGTGTTTTGCTAATCAAAAAGCATCATCTAAGTTTGTCAGCTTTTTATCATTAAACCAATTTTAACCTTTCATTCCACCTCCAACCAATTTTCCACGATAAAAGCTATTAGAAGAGCAGCATACTGATATAAATTTTTAATGCCAAGCCAGTCATCATTCATTGCCAATTTTCCTAAATGTAGCAATGGCAAGTTGTTATCACTCCCGACATCTGCTCCTCCGTAGCTCCAAATTTTCAGCAATGTTCTCTCTCTCTCTCTCTCTCTCTCTCTCTCTCTCTCTCTCTCTCTCTCTCTCTCTCTCTCTCTCTCTCTCTCCATTTGTTATCTATGGCTGCCATCTGGAGCCATCCTTTTTCGAAGAAGAATATCTCCAGTTACCAAATTACTTATAGCATAAAAGCTAATGAATCGCTCCCCATTTACATTTGCAGTCTTTCCCAGACCATCCTTAGCTATTACGTCCACTGTACTTAAGTGTTCCTAACGATTTTTGAGTTAAAATCACAAATTTCATGTTTCTTTCTATTATTTAATCTACAATATCAATTTGGAGAATTCATACGCTGATTCATAGAACACTGTAACATCCATGTTGCACTGTTTTGATGTAAGTCTTGGCAACAGTAGTTTGCTGAGGCTATGGCGACTTCCGTCAGTCAGTCAGTCAGTCAGTCGGCACCCGTGATGCATTTGGCTCCAAGAGCATCCTACTCCTCGGCTATTTCATCTGCTCTTCCCACATAATTACACACATTGTCCCATTCCGTTCTCTCTTGTCCCACTCCTTTTCCATCTCTTTATCTTTCTTTGGTGTAGCATTTATATATATTAGTTAAAGTCTCCTGGGCCTCTGTAGGCTCATAGGGCAAGCGCTGATCTCCTGTTTCTTAAGCCGACAGCTAGTGAAGTCTTCACTGGTACCTGCACACTCAAAGAGGGAGCTGTCAGCATACCTTCATAGATATATGGCTTAAAAGCCTCCTCACTGTTCAGCCTACATATATACAAAGAAAAATGGAGCGTCAAGAAGTAAATTGAATGATACATAGAAATCTGAGATTAACCAAGGGTGCTGTGTTAATGTAGAAACAAGAGCAAAGTTCTGCAGCTTATGCATTCTGTTTCTTGTAAGTATCCTGAAATAGTTCGCCTAGGATATTGAAAAGACAAAAAAATTTGTAAGGTCTTTATCTTTTACGAAATTAGCCAAGGTGAAATATATATAGTTTGTTTGGTGTTTTGGCATTGGCTCATTATTGAGCCATATATATACTTTTATTCTACCCGATACAGACTGATATGAATCGATTTCGTTTTGCCTTATTCTAATGAAAAAAAAAGTCTTGATATCTTACCAGTGAATCGTTTACTCCGTAACAATGGGGCTCTTTCAGAAAGGCTAAAATGATACTACCATTCGCCCTGACTTTCGTTAGGCACAGAAGTTCCTCCAGCCTTAAGCTCTTAAATATCAATCGTACCAGACACGTAAATGTGGAGGTCTGACTTCTGTTCGTAAAACTCCGCAAACCCTTCAGTAACAAAAGGGTTGTTGGTTCATTAAACTCCATCATAATCTGACTTCAATCGGAATGAATATATAATGATAATTCGAGGGTTTATAGCTGTAATTAATGAGTGCCAATCACTTTTGAAATGCTGGCTTTCTTCAGTGCAGTCGGTACTGAACACGCGATGTCTACCTAATCTTTACTAATCGGAAAGACTTCTGTGACAAGTTCTGATTCCTGAGCTAAAACCTGATACTTTAAAGTGAGCATTTTTTTTATCGTATTCGTGAGTGCATTTTGTTGATCTTTTTTCATTTCTGAACGACCATTATCATTGTTCTGTAGGTAGCCCGGAAACAGTAACAATTATTTTTCGTTATTTTACATTTTTAGTATAGGATATAAATTAGGCTTTAATATATATAATATTATTTTTCGATCTTTTGTGTTGTGGCCAAAAATGTCGAGTTCGTTTCTTAAAATAATGAACTTATTTCTAAGTTTGCTTTGAAGCTGAATGACGAAAGAAGTCTAGGAAATGTCTGTTCACACACACACTCACACACACACACACGTACTCTCCCGTAGAGTATTTAAGAAAATGATGCAACTTTATCACAGGACAGCTGTCAGATTAACGTTGAGCAAGGATTAAAGGCGGAACCCTTGACTCAGGCGGACGCGCGAAATGCGTAACAACAATTCGTGCGGAGTTCTAAGAGGCACCTCAATCTCTCAGCCGGATCATTCATAAGGAACATAGAAACTCTGGTTTACATTAAAAAAAGAGGCACTAACTTCGTCGAGTTGACTGCTGTCATGAAAAGAATCGAAATTACCGTTGGTCATTGTTCCATGCGCGTGGCGGCACTTTGTACATGAACTGCAATTGCCTTCTCTCCCTTTAACAACAGCAGTCGTCTTTTGAGTGGGCCAGTAGCCAGGCAATTCTGTAAGAGGGCCATAGGAGGAACTTGTCGAGACTGCATTGTCCTCACGGCAACTGTGTTAAGCAGCCCTTCCCATCTCTGCCGCCAACGGAAGTCGCAGACCAAGACTTCAGAAAGATAAAAAATGAGAAACGATGAAGTCAGATGCGTGCTTACTATGTCCCTCCTTTGCCTGGCCAAGTGCATAATGATTCGACCTGTTTTTCCAGCACCAGACTGCAGGAAAAACAAATAAAAAAATCCCAGAAAGAAAACGCTCGGATTGTTTTTTGCCATTCTTTCGTCTGTAAATGTTTGTCTTATTAGAGCTTCTGGAAAAATTTCGTTAGCTTGGCTCCGACATCCTTTTTCCACGGTTACAAAATGTTTGAGTCTTCCATTCCGGGAGGTAAAAAGCGAGAAAGAAAGAAAAAAGAAATATATGCTCCTCTTGTCTTTTCCTCTCCCCTCCAACGCCAAAGAAGAGGAAGAAGAAGGAGACAAAAAGTTGCCATTTCCCAATATCTCATACATTAATTAACATCAAAAATGGAAAGAAATCTGCGACAGGAATAAAGTAGGCAGCCTCTACCATTTTCCCCTTATCTAATTAACTTACCAGGAAAATAATGGCCACAGTTTGCGTTCTTGACAGTCGTTTTGAAAATGAAAAGAGTCGAATAAAAGAGTTAATTAAAACTCTTAGCGATAGTGGAACTCAAACGTCACGCGGGGGGAGGAGATGTGGGTTCGTTGGAGGGGGGAGGAGAGCAGGGAGGTGAGGAAAGGGGGAAGCGTGCGCCATATTGCATTGTTTCCCGCCAGTCGAGATAAAAAAGCCCGCTAAAATGAAAACAATAACGAGAAGCGCACACCGAGGGAAATTGTACCTGGTTTCCAATTACCAGGTGTCAACCAGAGTCACAGCAGGTGCAAAAAGGATCGTTAATTAAGGATGCATAAGATAACAAACCTGGAGGGGCCCTCTTTTTTAAGACAGATAATTGAAATCAGACCTTCAACACTTTGGCGCCCGCTCGTCAGCGGAAAGGGAGGGCAGGTCTTATAATGAGACTGGGGGACCTCGAGTGCTTTCAGCCCTCCGGGAAATTATTAATAACGGCCAATGAAGCCCTGTCACAGTTCGGCGATGGTTCCTGAAAGATGGAGGAGCTACCAAGGAACAGCGACGTCAATTTCAGGAAAGGCCGTGCCCTCTCCAACGAAGGCAGGCTGGCGAATTTGTTACGTATATGTATATGCATCGATTCGTGTAAGGCGCCGCTTCACATTTAGGAGTGACAGCCGGTATTTCTTCCGTGACGGACAACTTCCGGAGATATCACTTTTGTGAATATTATCGCCAGAGATTTTATCTCTGCCGGTTGTAAAAAGGATTCCCTCGGGTTCTGTGGAAGAGTTTCGTCTCCTCATTTTGCTCGCTGACCTCCTCGGCGCTTTCTTTTTCACAGTTAGATGACATTCCTGCTCTCCTGTCATATATATATATATATATATATATATATATATATATATATATATATATATATATATATATATATATATATATATATATATATATATATATGAAGACATAATTTCCTACAAGAAACATTTCAGTTCAAATCAAAAAGAATTACTTGTTCGTTTCTGAGAGCTGCTTAATATGATACTAAATACACACACACACATATATATATATATATATATATATATATATATATATATATATATATATATATATCTTGATGATAAATAATATTGCCAAGGCCAGGTAGAACATTATATTTAGCGAGCTCTCGAGGTAAGTAACCTCATCATCAGGTTAAAAAACTGACAATCGTAAAAATCACTGAAATTACAATAAAATGAATTGTCTTACTAACAACTTAAGCAAAACGCTAACAATATATAAAACGAACTAAAAATGAATCATATGAATAAGAACATAAAAAACGCAAACAACAAAAGGTAAAATGTAAACAAACAACCACACAACACAAAGTAAAATATCTAACGATCTGTTGCTCATCATGCAATTGCTAGTTGTTTGCCGGACGAGTTGTTGTTCAGTTCCGGTTTCGTCCTCTTTATAACCAGTGACTGAAATTAGAAGGCCCAATCCATTTGAACAAAGGGACAGTACTTTAAAATCCAGGTCAGTGAATGGATGGTCGTGTGCCAAACTGCTCTTTTGTTGCTGAAAAGGGTGGTTTTGAAAGGGGAAACTTTGTTCTAACAGAAAGACCTTTGTTGCATAATTCTCTAAGCCAGCGAACTGGATTCCACGCATCGCCAACCCCACTGCCAACAAGTAAACAACACATGAATTAAGTTCTCCGGGAAAAGTGGGTGTCTCATTCACTAGGAACCTAATAGTAAAAGGTTTAGGAAAAACAAATTGGAACTTAATTTGAGGAACGTTATGCTTTAGTATTACTTGGAACTTTTTTTCGACCAAAATTTGTTTATTCAATTCTTGTAGGGATGGTTGCTATCGTGGGCATCTATATGATGTTGTTGAATGGCCCCTTGATTTCTATGAGCCAGCATACACTTCTGGAGGGTCATTGTAGTATGCCTGATATAGTTTTGGATGTGAGATTTACACATCTCCTCTGGACAAGTGAATTTGTATACTACGTTTGTGCACATCACCTTCGGTACTCCGGAGGGTGCTGTTTTCCATTGTTAGGGCTGCTACAAAGTTAGGCTTACTATAGATTCTGAGGCTTATTTTGTGGTAAGGGGTTTTTGGAGTTCCGCCTCTGCTACGGTTCCACGTAGTGTGCAGCATTCCTCCTTGTATGCAGACCCATACTATAATAGGCGATGATAAACAATGAGACTCCTTTTTCGTTGTGGTGTTGGGTTGGTAAAATTCGCCAATTTTCTTTTTTTATTAGTCTCAATTATTTGTCTGCGTACCTGTTATTTGTCAACAACTGAGGAATTCGGTCAGATTCGATATGTGTCTCTCCACGATGTGCTGTGTGAAAACTTTATTTACACACGCACTCACTACCGACTTTCTATATGTGCCAGGGCATTCTCCTCTTGCGTTCAAGCAACGGCTAGCATTCATTGCTTTTGTGTGCACGGTAGTTTTAACTGTCCTTCTTGCTGTTTTACTAGGCCATCATGAAACGGTAAGGTCTTCTGCTAGCTGTGTTCTGGGGTGAATCTGAGCAGCGAGTCTCTATTCAGGGCATCTGCTAATTTTCTGGCATTGTCGGTTTTCCTCATTGTGACGGAGATATCGTCGATCTACCGCCCTTAGATTTTAGGTTTCTGATATTCTCGGAATGTCTGTTCTTTGACGGTGGCCATATACATATTTGCAAAGTGGGCCCCTAGTTGGGATCCCAATGGCGACTCCGTCTACTTGCTGAAATAATTCCCCCCTTTCTTCTCTCATTGGGGTGGGGGGTGAGAATTATTTTGGCAAGTGGACTTGTTGTATACTGTAAATTTCTTTTGTGTTTTTGTAAACTTCAGGCCACCCCAGGACAAGTTGCATACCCTGTAAACTGCCTAAGTCCACTGAAAAAGGACATCTCTCTCCCCCCCCCCCGGCCCCGGCCACAACAAACACACATACAAGAAGAATGCAGTTGTAGGCGCACTAGGTGACCAGAGTGGAATCCATTTCTGTCCCGCCACAGGATGAAGTGAATCCACACTCAGCTGTTCTGATTTATCTTACAGCAGGAGGCGATTCTTCCTAAAAGAGGACTGGATGGCCCATGACAGCTAACGGCCTCCACAAGTCTTTCCAGCTCATGTGCTCCAGAGAACTGAGTGTGACGTCATTTGGGTTAGAAGAGGGATAATTGCAACCTTTTGGTCCCGCCCAAGTTAAATTAAAGTCATGCAAGGCAACGCGCAGTGATGCTCGATGACACCGTTCTGTCATTCAGTATCACTTCTCATTTTACAGTGACATCCATTAAACGTCCTCTGTCTAGACAATTGATTCACATCCTTTATATTTCGTGTAGCTTCACTCCACTGAATATATAAAATTACCACACAGTTGCTCTTGCTTATTCAGTTATTTAGCTTCGAAAGTAGGCTGCGCACCTTAGCTTGTATGTTTCTGAATATTTGTTCTAGCAACGACATTTTCCACTTAAATGGGGCTGAACGGTGGAAAACTCTTTTGGGCCTGGATAATTCTTTGAGGAATTTTTCTTACCTCTTCGTGATTTCTATCAGCTGTTTTGTTTCATTATAATTTCCTTGCAGATGTAATTTCCTTAGACGTTTTAGGAATGACGTGATTGAACTGCGAAGTTCAATTGTCATTGAATTTTCAACTAATTCTCCATCGATATCATATTTATATTTCTTTGTTTAAACGCATAAAGAGGATAATCCTTGGAGATATATAATTAGCTCTAAAAACTCTGTCTCGTATAAACTTTTAAAACATCTAACAAAGTTGCTGTCGCCTCTGTTAGGAAGCATCTCGGGCACTCATTTGATTAATTCATTAGACCTAACGGAAGAACAAAAGCCAATAAAATTTTGAATTAATGACATGTGTATTTGTGATTGTAAGTTAATTTTTAATGGAGAATTCTATAAACAAATGTTCCGTATGACAGTGGTTAACTCTCTATCTACTGCTATTTTGCATTTGCAAAGGAGTATCTTTTTTTTAATTACATTCCTAAAATTATTCAAATACCTGTGCAATGCCATAGTTTCTGTGCGTAGATGGCATTTTGGTAATTGTTTCTAAAGACTTTGATGTTTGAGTGGACAAGTTCCGGCTGTCAAATTCTTGCTAGAAATATTTTGGTTGCTTGCCATTTTTTAGACATTCTGTATAACACGTGAATCTTTCAGCATGAATAGAGTATGTAAGCAAACTATAAATAATTTAACTTATGGATATTGATATTCTGGACATCTTATTAATAATAAAATTTATATTGTCTTCTGTGTTCGCGAAAGCATCACATGTCACTCCTGCATTCCTAACTAACGAACTACAGTACAATAGAAAAATAAGCAAGGAATTATGTTATGCAAGTCAGATTTAGGATTCTTGCTACCATAAAGCTGCGAAGACATTTTATAATGAGTCAGGAAGAAAGAATCACCTGAGAATCCTCTTTCCTTCCTTTCCCTTAAATCAGTGTTGAAAATATCCATTAAGTCCCGGTCAGTATACCCAAGGACCTTTTTCTGCAAAAGATGTTCGAAGATTTGAAAAACTAAAGATTATCAGAAATTATCGTTATTGATCTTACTCAGTCCTTGGTGGATTAAATACTTAGGCTAATCCTGGGTGCACGTTCCCCATTTAAAGCTCAGGATCATATCCAAAGACGCCTGAGTGTATAAAATTTTTATTCTCCTTCAATTTTAGCCGCTTTTGTAACACCAACTCAACTTCTGTAAATTTTTACACACACACACACACACACACACACACACACACACACACACATATATATATATATATATATATATATATATATATATATATATATATATATGTGTATGTGTGTGTATGTCCATATACACTTTGGAATGCATTGACCAATTTCAGCCAAACTTGGTATACATATGACCTGCCATCTAGAAAAGAATACTGTATAGGTAAGTATTATTATTATTAAAGTAGTTTAACCAGATACATCACTGGCAACAAATGGGGGTGAGGGTGTGGGAAGGGGGTGGGAAAGGGGTGAAATGTAAAAATAACTGAAAATGACAGATATTGGTGTCTAATCCATAGTTTCGAGGTCGCTGAGATGAATAGTGACACTCCCGATGCCTTTCAAGTCCAAGTTCGGCCCCGATAGGAAGAGGGGTTTAAGATGGGGTGAAAAATAAAATGACAAAAATGATAGATATTAGTGTCTAATCCATAGTTTTCAAGATTGCTGGGGTGAATAGAGACACTCCTGATGCCCTTTAAGTCCAAGTTTAGCCCCGGTAGGAATGGGGGTTGAGAAGTGGTGAAATATAAAATGTCAAAAATACTGAGGCAACTATCTTAACAGGAATGAGAGAGAGAGAGAGAGAGAGAGAGAGAGAGAGAGAATAGAGGCGGTGTTGGGAGGAGGAAGATGGAAAGAGTGAGGGAGAGTTGAGAGAGAGAGAGAGAGAGAGAGAGAGAGAGAGTTTATCAGTTGTCATTCAGAGTTTTACGGGGCAGCACCAGTTGGTCAACTAATATATATATATATATATATATATATATATATATATATATATATATATATATATATATATATATATATATATATAGAGAGAGAGAGAGAGAGAGAGAGAGAGAGAGAGAGAGAGAGAGAGAGAGAGAGCGAGAGAGAGAGAGAGAGAGAACAAGGAGTTGAAGGTGACGTCATGAACTATGTAAGGGTTTATTATAGAAGCTGACATTTCGAGGATGCAGCCTCATTTTCAAAGATGAGAAACAACTATAAAATACAATAATGTTAAAAAAAATTCAGAATTAAGACACTGACAATTTAAAAGCTAATATCTCAGATGTCGCGAGTTCGCGTCTCCCCAGGGCGATGGAAAGTCACCGGCTCTGTATCATGATCAGTTACTGCTGCAGTGTGGGGCCTGCACTGGGAGGTTGAAACCAACATTCTTTGGAAGCTTGAATTTCAAGTCAATGGCCCCTGTGTGCTGTTTCATCTACTGGAATAGTTTAAAAAAAATATACCTTAGTTTAACCAGACCACTGAGCTGATTAACAGCTCTCCTAGGGCTGGCCCAAAGGATTAGATTTATTTTATGTGGCTAAGAACCAATTGGTTACCTAGCAGCGGGACCTACAGCTGATTGTAGAATCCGAACCACATTATAGCGAGAAATGAATTTCTATCACCAGAAATAAATTCCTCTTACTCTTCATCGGCCGGTCGGAGATTCGAACTCGCGGCCAGCAGAGTGCTAGCTGAGAACGGAACCCACTCTCCCAACGAGGAACTAATAATAATAATAATAATAATAATAATAATAATAATAATAATCCACTTATTCTTCATCGGCCGGTCGGAGATTCGAACTCGCGGCCAGCAGAGTGCAAACTGAGAACGGAACCCACTCACCCAACGAGGAAATAATAATAATAATAATAATAATAATAATAATAATAATAATAATAATAATAATAATAATAATAATAATAATAATAATAATAATAATAATAATAATAATAATAAGCCAATGAAAAAACATTCATAGAAATTTTGCGCATAAGAGTTGTCTGAGGCTGTTGATAATAACAGGGCAGAGTGCACTGCCTAATATCCAACAGCTGTTGTTCTTCCTTTTGTATGGCTGGGTGCATTTTTGTTGTTGTAGCCCTTGCCAACTGGTCGTGATAATTTGTAATGATTAAGCTCAGACAAATCGTGATAAGGGCGAGTGCTAAACCACTCCATCTAATCGTCCCGGGGTTCGTCTGTGAGCTCTCGGGGCTGAAAACGGAACGAATTATCTTCTACGACCTCAAATGAGTTTAGTTTTAATTTCCCGCTCTTTTTCCTCGACAGATTTGTGGCCTTCGTCCCTTTGTTTTAGACGCTGAGAATGATGATATTGTAAATGACCGGACGGCTGCGGCGAGTACGTATAGGAGAAATAAGCGATGATTAATCGAGCTAAAAGGTGCGGGAACTTGCAAAGGTGAGAAGGCGCGAATTGTTGCCCATCACACCACGAACACCTTCCGGCTATGCGCCCTAAAAAGCCTCCCTCGGCTTCTCTTTCTCCGACACTCAAGTGTACCGTCGCACCTGTGTTGTTAGCTGCCAGAAGGGTCAACAATTTTTCCCCATTGTGCTCTTTTCCGCAGAATGATAGCCGCTTGTTTTGATCTATTTATCTATTTGTCGTGTATCATTAACAAACAAGGATATTGGTGATGTTGATGTATATTTATATACTGTATATACATACATGCATACATATATATACATATATATATGTACATATATATATATATATATATATATATATATATATTTATATATATTTATATATATATATATATATATATATATATATATATATATATATATATATATATATATATATATATATATATATATATATATATATATATTCATTTCACTTACACAAACACATACTTCAGATATATATATATATATATATATATATATATATATATATATATATATATATATTATATATATATACCTAAAGTATGTTTGTTTGTGCAAGTGAGCATACACAACCACCCGACGCTGTTAAAAAGGTTCATTCCTCGGACAAGATAACAAACATGAAAGCCGATCGAGGTTCCATTCTCGAAATTTATTTTCGCGCGCTCTACGGTGATGCTGCGAAAGAGGAAAGAAAAATTAAATGCGCACAACATTTTGCGGATTATCATATGATAAGCGAGCTAAATTAAACATGTAATTTTCATGGGAAAGCCCCTTGATTAGAAATCATATTATCCTAAAATCTTTTCGTAATAAATGTTTCTTTTTTGTTGACTTTGCATGTTTCAGACCCCTCGTAGGAATTTATGTCTTAAATCATAGAAGGGTAATGCAACTTTATTTGGTTCGAATTTTAGCTCGGACGAGCGTTAATTTCTGCGTAATTAGAGGCTAAAGATGATTACAGCCCTCTCTCACGATTCGGCGTCCTATTTGTATTAATGCCGCATTAGAGAAGACTTTACATAGATTATATTTACGCTTTGTTCAGAGAAGGAAGCCGCCAACGCTGTCTTTCTAACAGAATTTTTTTATATTCATCTCTGGCGTCATTGTTTTTGGTTGTCTAAGTGGCTTTAGCGGTAGATAGTTTTTCGTAGACTTACTGTAGACGTCCTCATGCTGTTTCTAAAATCCACCGAGTATTATACAGTATAACTCGAGTCAGTTTAATATCTTTCTGTTTCGAAAAACGAAATGTGTGTGACTCCAGGTAGACGGTCAGCAATTTAGATGAGACGTGTTAAGGACGCTGAACAAAGAGCAGTCATTTTTGGATATAACCCACACAGTTTTTTTAGCAAAGAACAAAATACTAAGTCCAGCATGAGACAGTCTTCACATCAGGGGTCGAAGTGACTGTTTCTTTTTTCCTTCTTTTATTTTCTTTTCGTAGTTTCATTGTTCATCCAAATTTAAGCTTAATTACTATGGCGAAATGTGCTAAATACCATAACCACACTTCATTATCAGAGTTTAACCTGTATTTGAAGATGCCTAGGAATTGTGAGTTTTCCCAAGATAGTTTCGACCTGGAAATTTGACAGGGCAAAGAGATATCAATGACGCTTCCGGGGGGCAGGGAATCTTGATGTTGACGGCGTCAACCGTCCGCCGACTCTCCTCCGTTCGTCCAGAGTTGCGATTGTATGAGGATGTTCGGTAAGAAAGTAGCCGTGAGGGCTCTTGTCATTATACATAAACTACAGAGGATTCTTTTAAAGGATTCCATATTGAACTTCGCATGCTCTCGGATTACATCATGAAAGAAAACTGACGCCACTTGTTCATGAAAATCATATGGCTGTATTAAAGTAAAACTGTATTCAAGGCTAAAGTCACTTTGTAAAAACTGATAAGCTTGAAGTGGTTGTGCTCAGACTTTTAGTCATCTTTTCAAGAAGGGAGCTTTGTATTCTAAGGAGTAACAACTAACAAGATATTTGCACTTGCAGTCATTGTATGATATTGCTGCCGTCAACGTCTGATTTTCATATTTTTGAAATTCAGTCCATAACTCGAGCCAAATACTTTTCAACACAATAAAGTTGCCAGCCTGCACCCTGGTAATGACAGCATCCTAAAAAAAAGAAAAGAAAATTACGTCAAGAGATCTTTGTCGTACCTGATACCATTATGGAGGTAAAGGCTAATAAGAGACCCGGACTGGAAAGATGACTACGGAAAAACTGAACTTGAATGTTCAAAGTGTTTTTATGTCAGTTAGAAATTTACAGAGCGCTTGGTGCAGACCTTACCTGAGATCATGTCAAGGTAATGGGATTTTTTTTATGTTCTTTGAAGTAAATGCTTAGTCTTAGCAGGTGCAAAAACTCGGCAGGGAGCTGGAGTTCTTGAATGTAATCTACTCGTGTATGACTAACCTATAATTGGACAATATTATGCGACTTATAAAAATCCTTAAGGAAATACTTGGTAAATGAGTTTTTTTCAGGTCGGTAAATATAACAAGACAATAACCTACACCTTTATGAGAAAAACTTACATTGTTATGGCCACCATTCATTCCTCGCGCCAATTTATTAATTTCTTATTTAAATAATGGTTTAGCCTTTTGCCAGGGGTTGAGTCCTGAAAATCACAAGACATGTGAGTCATCTCTTCATACCTTGACGGAACAAGATTGCACTGGTCGACTTTTAACCAGTTTGGGTTTTGCCTGTTGAATCGTTATGGGACCCATTTTTGAATAGCCAGTAGAATCCTGTGCTTGAATATAGGCCAGTTGAATATTTCACTTTTTATGATTTCATGTGATAGCTGATATACAGCACCAGTACCCGACACTGAGCAGGGGTGAGATGGTTCCCTCGAGAAGACTACCGTTAGCCAGTGGTAGTTCTACCTTCTTTGACACTCAGGACCTTTCTGTTGAATATGGCCAGTCTCTACCTTGAAACAATTATTCAGATTTCTATTTCAAAGAAATAGAAGTCTAATATTGTAATAGTAGCACCTACAGTTAAAACTATGAATCCTCAACTTCTCTTTATGGTGCCATAAGCCTAAAAATTCTGTAACGAAATCAACTATTTCTTACTAACTTTGTTGTTGTATCCTGAATTCAAGCTTCCTCGCCTGTCTCCACTGGGCTTTGCTATCTGCCAATAAATATGAAAAAGGTCTTTGCGCGGAAGTCTCGTATTTGTTAATGAACATTCCTACTGGAACAAACCAGGTGGGCATGAACTTGCATAATAAGCTTCTACGTAATAAAATGACGATGCTCTGATGAAGGAAAAAACGGCAAAGTCAGCAGGATCAGAAATAAAAATATGGTCTAGTATATGAAAGACAAACAGAGCTGAATATATATGCATATTAGTAACGAGTCACAATGAATGAAAATGAATATACATAATGATAAAAGAAATAAAAAAGGAAGGATAATGAGCTTGAGCACACCCACAAGCCAGGAGACTTCAACCCAAATCTGTAGAAGGCCAAAATACCGGGGCTACGGTGCTGTTAAGACTTGAGAACATACTCTGCGCATGGAAAATAATGTCGAATCGAAGACAGTCATGCATACACAAATAGCAGCACATATGTTCCTTTATTTAAGGAAAATTTAATTGAAGTGTTGGGACCTACATCTTACCTTCAGCCTTTTGTCTTTTCATTACTGAAGTGATGGAACAAACCGCTGATCATGATCATATTTGTGAAATATTCTTTACTGACAATAATTCAAGCTACTGGTATAAAATGTCATCTGATTTCGTTTGCCACTTTTTTTTCTGCGTTGTGTTCATTCAAGTCGACCCAGCCAATTGACAAGTTTTCCACGGGCGAATGTTGCTTCAGTCCCCATCACCCGGATTTTGCAAAACGGTACGTTGAGGGGGAAGAAGTGCAGGTGCAAGTTGACCTTGTTTCAGTGGTCACCCATTCAAGTACAGACGAAACCAAGGCTACTGGACTTCTGTGACCGAATGACCAGCCGTGTACCGAACGTGTGTTCATACACAAGTGTGTACTTAATCAAGGCTTTGGAAAGAAGGGCTTAAATTTTGTTACCTGAATGTCTTGAGTCTAGACACAGGTTAATATTGTTTGATTTACGTGTTGCTTACTGTTACATTTCATACTCTTGTATGTTGAGCCACCTACATACTTTGTCCTTGGAATTCCTGCCACTATGACTTGCTTTTTCTTAGTCTGTATGCATTAGAAATGTTTCTCTTTTGTAATCATCTAATGATGGTGGGGAAGGGGGCGCAGAAAAGCTAGAAAAGGGCAGAACGGTTGAAATACCATGTGTCCACTGAAGTGTTTTGAAGTAAATGTTACACATGATGTAGGAACGACATAAGTGTTTTATAGAGCAGGTAAGAAGGGGAACAGAAGGAGCTCCGTAAGAGTTGTAGCATGAAAGAAATGTCCAAGACGATAAGAGTTGCAATGTATACAGAGTGAACTGAAGGAAAGGGCCTCTTTTGGTAGCATGTGCGATTGTAAGACGTATGATGCCATGAGAGATGCAGATGAGGCGAATTTGTAGGAAAATGACGACCACAGGTGAAGAAGAGACTGAGGTATTTTGGAGTGATGGGGTTACGCGGATGTAGCGGGAGATGAAAGCTGGGTGAAAAAAGACGAATCATCCTGAGAAAAGGACGTCCTAGAAAATACTGCGTCAACAGATGGTCTTGGTAGCTTGGGATGGAAATAACTGTAAGACAGAAGTACTGTAATGTATGCAAGATGGGTCGACGGGCCGATGATGAGACTCCTGCGTTTGTGCACAAAGACGCGGTGAGGCTATGGAGGACTTTACATGAACTCCGTCCCCGACTAAAAGGGCAGGCGACGCCAGAGGATTAATTGGGCAGCTGCTGCTGCTGTCTCAAATATCTCTGGAGCCACCTCAAGATCTCAAGGAGAAGAATTTCTTTGGAGTCTTTTCTTACTAAAGGTGGCCCTCTTTCACATAAATTACAGCCACCAAATGCTATAACTTCTGAACAAATGTTACCCGAAGGCGATTACTTTTCCAACTTTCATGAGGACTGTTAGCTTGAATTAGTGTCGACAGGCTCGTTCTTTGCATTCCATGAAGAATTTCGAAAAATCGTTTTAAGCTCAAGCGAAACTCATATTGTGCGTTAGTCGGTTATCGGGTTAACGTGAGGTTATAGATGAAACAGAATTCAATTTATAAAGTCCATCTGTAATTTAGGTCTTTCCTTTTTCATTCTTTTTACTCCTTCGATGCAGTTAATGTAAGTAATACTAGTATTCGTGATACGACTTTTTTTAAGCATCCTCATTATTAAGCTTGTGATATTTTCTCTTTTCCTTGCGCACCCTTCTCTTCTTTTTGTTCTACGGATATGTTTATGCGCTCAGAAACTCATACAAACCTAATCTATAAGAGACAAGAGAATTCAGTCATACAAAAACAAAATAATTTCACACTGACAAATAATTCCTCGTAACTTCCTAACATAATACGTAAAATAACTGTTGGAAAAAAGTCTAGAGTAAGAGTGGAAAAAGGAATGGTTATGAGTAAATTCTACGATGGGCTGCTTACGTCTATACGCATTGTGGCATGAGAGTCTGTTTAAGTGTAATGTGATCGAGCACAGATGTATCTCAACTTTCAAGAATGTTTGTGATTTCTATGTGAATGCAAATATAACAACTTCAGCTGGTTTTCTCGTCTTTAAGATAAGGCAGGTCAGTACCGCTGATGTCCATTCTACTTAGGCACCGAGATTCTTTTTGCTTATGAACTGCATAGATAACGATTAATCTTACGAGAGAGAGAGAGAGAGAGAGAGAGAGAGAGAGAGAGAGAGAGAGAGAGAGAGAGAGAAAGGGGTTCTAGTTCATTCGTAACATGTGATGTGGATCATGTGTCTTTCAAGCTTAATTAGCTAACTATTCCACATGTTTTGCTCCTGGCTGTACTTATCATATTTACAGTGATTATGTGTTACAAACAATCCCCCTTCCTGTTCTATTTATAAGTACTTAAGAAAGCAGATCACTAATGAAAATCTTGGTCATAGAGATGCCGCATGCGGTAAAATCATAATGAAGATGAATTAAAGATAAAAGTTTGGTAAGGTTAACGAATTGAATGTATCTGTTCTCGAGTCGAATGTCCATTGTCAGAATTAGAATGATCTTGACGAGTGAAACAGACGCTTCGTCTTCTTTGAAAGACTCGGTTCCTTCTCACTTGCTTATTTGCTCAGGGGTTCATCCTGCCGCAGCCCAGGTCGCACGGTCTGGCGGCCTCCCCTGCACGCTGTTTGGGACAGGAGATATTGCGTGGCAATTTCGTACGAAAACGATTTCCTCCATTGTTTTATCCCGCATCTTGTAATATATTTGGGAGGTTAAATTATGAAGTTGATATAAAGGTGATCAGGCGGCCGTTTATTAAATCAGAAGTTGTAATTATAGGATTGGTGTCCGGCTAAACCGAATATCCGGAGTAATAGCACGTTTAAAATGTTTCTTCGGCAGCCATTTTGGGAGCAAGTTACTTCATCAACCATGACAGAAATTGAGGTCAGGATTATTATCATTACTGGATAGTGTGTTCGTTCTTACAATTACCCGATTTTGTATTCTTGGCTTTGTTATACCTCTGTTTTTCTTTATTTCAATCTTGCGCGCGTTCGGAGTGAAAAGGTAGGAGTCCAGAGATGCACACCAGGCCTCTTAGCCCCATTCACACAGTACCACACAAACGGCTGTCCGCTAATTTGTCATTTTCAGGAGCAGCACAAACATGCATATAACTCGATGTATAGATCCCTAATAGACCAGCACGTTTTGAATATCAGACAATTTCCAGTCATCGTTTTTGACAGCAATATGTCATTCAGTAGTCTCGTTTAGTAGGCGTTCAAATAAGATTTAAAAATTGTCATTTTTGAAGGGAATATTCAGTAAGTGTCCAAAATAAAATTGTTAACAATCACCTGCTGCGTTTCTTTTTTCCTTGAAAAATCCCGGTGAATCTGTTACAAAAGGAAAATACGGTAGGAATAAAATTGCATAAAAAATACTATGGACTTTATGTTATGCCTCCCAGTTCTAACATTCTTTTGAAGTTGAGAGTAATTTAGAAAATTCATGTATGAATAAATCCTCTCTCTTTCTCTCTCTCTCTCTCTCTCTCTCTCTCTCTCTCTCTCTCTCTCTCTGTAAATATAACCCATATATAAACAGTGAATATATGCTCTCGAACAAACTGCCAGATATATCGCCCTGATTATTGTTATGCGTATTTATTCCTGATCTTAGGTTACTTTAGGTAAGTCATCAATATATATATATATATATATATATATATATAGATATATATATACATATATATATATATATATATATATAGATATATATATATACATAATATATATATATATATTATATATATATATATATATATATATATATATATATATATATTATATACATATTTTCCATGTGCCTATGCTTTTCCACCACACAAAGGATGGTTCAGAGGGTGTTAGCCTTCTAGAGATCAGCAAATTTTTATGGGGTGGGGTTGTTAGCCTCAAGCCAGTTCTTTAGCGTCGGAGTCAATTAGCCACCAGTTATAGATGGACTGCCTTGGTCAGCAGGGGCAGAACGCTGTTTTTCTTGGTTAGGCCCAAAGTCATTTCCCCTTTTGTTGCTGATATTATGTTGATGTGCATGTGGGAGAAGAGGAGTATAATGTGGGATAAGGAAATGTCCGTATCCAAACCGCTATTGAAGGGAAATGAATGAAAGAGGAAAGACAAAGCTTAGACGCATTCCCAAAGGAAGGGATGGACACACCTCTTTTCAAACAAGGCTGTTGTAAGACTTTATTGGAAAAACCATGATGGGGAAGTTCGTAGCTCCGCTGTGTGAGCGTTAGATGCAGTCAGTGAACAAAGTAACACAAAGATCGATCATCACTAGAGAAAGGGAGACACTTCCCTTATCCAAATTCCATCTACAAGAGAGAGAGACAGAAAGATGCGAATTTGCAGCAGAAAGAAAGTACACACATACATACACACACACACACACACACACACACACACACACACACATATATATATATATATATATATATATATATATATATATATATATATATATATATATATATATATATATATGGACGGCCTTTTCCTCATTTTGTATGTTATGAGCTTATTTTTCTTTGCAGTTTACATTTCGGCCTTTTTTTCTTTATAAGAGTTTTCATTAAGGCCTACTTGCAATTTGTTGCCACCTGATTTTTTTTTACTTCCTCTGTATCAAAAAAGTTTCCTTATCTGCGACGCTTTATGTTTCCAGTCTTCCCGAACGTTTTCCTGTCATATTTTATCTCACATCCATTTTCTTCTCTCCTGTATTCTACCGCTCCTCCTCCTCCTCCTCCCCCGCACCCTTTCTCCTGCCCACCTGTCAGTCACTGATATGCCCAAGGGCTTGTCGTCCCTGTTGCCCGGCCACTTTACTCTTACCACCCAACTCGAGTCTCCTTAACAAATTTGATTTCATTATTGAGTACAAAGATTGAATCCGCTGTTTGATGACCCTCCACTACAGCTTGTAATAAGACGGTGTCAGTGTGGAATGAAGTCATTTTGATGGCATATTATGATAGCCGTATTCCCGAGGAAACTCACTGCGAACAGAATTTTTACAAATCCGTGAGTAGTCTTCCAAACGTAAAAGAAACGTGTATGATAAAATTTTTTTCTTTTATTCATTTTCGCTGTGACAGATGACTTGGTTTTATTCTTTGTGCGTGTTTTTTTTTTTTTATTTTTCCAAATCTTTTCCTTACCTTTTGAAAGTTATTTTTTATGATGATATTTGGATTTGGGTGGCATGTTTATTTTCAACGTGCGTCGTCCCTGCCAGTTACTTGTTTCAGTGCTATCATTTAACAGAGATTCCTTCTCTATACTGTACATCTTTTTGCCTATTTTTCCAGCCACAGCATTTTTTGTTTATTCTTATTCCGCTATCTATTTCATTTTATATTTTTCCTGTGTCGTCCCCTCTGATATTGAATCATATCTGCATGTCAGGGGTTCGCGTGAAGAATGGAAAAGCTTAGACATGGATTTTGCTTGTTTTAGTCCACGGCTATGGAACTCCGTCCACTATGCCTCCTTTTTCCCTTTCAGCTTTTTTAGTCGACTTTTCCGGACAGAATCATTTCTTTCTATTTTGCTTCCCTTTCTGCCGTCCGCCAGGTTACGTTTGTCCGGTGTGTACGTTCTGTTCGATGAGACTTTATTTTTTTTTCTGCATTTCCTTTCAGTATCTTGATGTCAGTTCTCAAATCTAAGACATTTCAGTACTACTGGTGACTTAGCAACTTCATTTCATTGCATTTAGTCCCTCATGCATGTTTGCTTGCTGAAGTACAAAAATCAAGGGTAAAAATGTCTCTAAACGAAGTACAAACGCGCTATCGTGACGTCTGGGAACAGGCATTTTTTTGAGAGACCTTTTCAGCCGGAGTTAATTATTTTCTCCAACATCATAATTTGCCAAAAGTTCATATCTGCTTTCATGAATTCCGTCTTTTTTCGCAGAAAAAGAAAAGGTGATTTCTAAGGAAGAAAACTTTTCCTGTAAATTTCATGTCTTGAGAGAGATTTCATTTCATGCCTGTCAATTTTTCTTTTCATGAGCAATTTTTTTTTACATGGCACACAAATAGGAAAACATAATCAACCAATAGCAGTAAACAGGTAAATCAAATATCAAATAATGAATTCTATAATAAGCAGAAGACCCCAGGGTAATTCTAGAACTAAGAGAGCCACTGTCCTGGCGTTTTAAAAGCTGGTAAACCTTCCAGCGCTATTACATCTACAACAGATATTGTCAGAGACCACGTTGGATTAGCAACACTTATAAAAAGAACAATCCTGTCGTAGATGTGTCTGTCAAATCGCATTTTTTCCAACAACTTACTGTCATGTAGAATCACACGCGTATATACTGTATATACATATATGTATTATATATATATATATATATATATATATATATATATATATATATATATATATATATACATACATTTATCGTTATAACGTCATATCCACACTTGTATTTTATTAATCTTATAGGATGATATTCTGTCAATATGCATACATTCATATATATACCTATATATATACAGTAATATATATATATATATATATATATATATATATATATATATATATATATATATATATATATATATATATATATATATATATATATATATATATATATATATATATATATATATATATATATATATATATATATATATATATATATAAAAATCTATATACATTTACACGCACACACACACACACATATATATATATATATATATATATATATATATATATATATATATATATATATATATATATATATATATATATATATATATATATATATATATATATATACACACACACATCAGGTAAGGGTGACGAAGTGAAGGTTCGTCATTTCTAGGTAATCCATTTATTACGGCGACGCGTTTCGTAACAACATTGTTACAGTCTCAAGGCTAAAAGAGAGAGCAAAAAAAAAAAAAAAATTTTAAAATACATGGAATGTAAAATCTTAGTCTCAACATATTATAAACATATAAATTAAACAGCAAATTAATTCAGGAAAAGCACCTGTTAGACCGAAAGTTGAAGACTGAATGACCAGAAAAGGAGGGAGAAGCAACGAAGAAACCGGCTCAAGCCAGATACAGCTGTACAGAGGAAGAGTGTGAGTTCAATTTGGGCACTAACTGCTTAATAAATAACGATTCTAAAATGAGCAGTTAGTGAAAACTTGTTTGGCCCAAAACAGAGAAGTCAGAGTATTTGATATTGGTTTTACATAGTGTTGCATGATTTCTGATGTTGGAAAATTCAGGACTGGAAAGTCTGCAACCAGTACGACGACTAACACCTTTATGTGAATCAGCTCTGACCCTCAGCGATTGTTTAGTCGATCCCACGTATGTCTCCTAATTACATTTGGGGCATGTATATTTATACACGACTGAAGGTCGCAGTAATGGGCAGAGTCTATCTTTAAATTTAAAAAGTGACCTTATTGTAAAGGGGTTTTCGGAATAAGAATGACTTGTAACATGTTAAAATGTTTTTCTTTTGCCGACTTGATGTTTTTTCTAAATTTATCCTCTTGAATATATGGTATACTGGCATAAAGTTTTTTCCTTGGTACTGTACTAATAACAGGCGAATTAGATAGTTTCCTGTTCAGGAAATTTTTACAGTATCTATAGACAATATGAGAAGGAAACCAGTTGTCGGTAAAACATTTATGTAAAAACGACATTTCTTTATGGTATTATTCCCATGACGAATTTAAAGTATAAGTCCTGTGGAGGAAAGTAAAAACTGAATTAAGTTTAAAATCATAAAAGCAAGCGCTATAAAAATTTGAACCCAAGCCTGTAAAAGTCTTTTTTCTAAAAACAGAAGTGTTAACACTATCGTTATGTCGAAACACTAGGATATCCGAAATGAGTAGTTGGTCGTTTTCTTCTCTCTCCAACGTGAATATAATATTGAGGTGTATTTCGTTAATGTACGCGAGAAATCGATCTGCATGAAAAGCAGATTTGAAAAGAACGAAGGTACCATCGACTTAACGTTTATACACGCCTGGATAGACTCCTGCGAACAGCTGATGGGTCTACCCTTGTTACTTATCAATGTATTGTCAAGGAAATTACAGAAAGTTCTCAAAATGTAATCGCGATTGGCGACGAAACCCCAGGCAGAATAAATAATTTTCCTTTTGTTATAGAGACCGAGAATCAACCACCCATAAGATCTAAACCGTATAGAATTCCAGTTTGTTATCAGCGGGAAGTAGAGGACGAAATTAACAAATTAAGGAACAAGGGACAATTAGAGAGAGTGAATCTTCCTGGGCCTCGCCAATCGTGATGGTTAAAAAGAAGGATGGTTCTCTTAGGCTGTGTTGATTATAGAAAGTTGAATAGTATCACAAAAGATAATGCATTCCCCATTGCCCTCTATCGAAGAACTGTTGATTAAGGTCAGAGATAGTAAATTCTTCACCATCTTGGATTTAAAGTCAGGCTATCATCAAATACCTATAGACGAGAGTAGCAAAGAAAAGACAGCCTTTATAGCTAATGATCAATTGTTTGAACATAATTACCCATTTTTTCACGTGTTATGATGTCCGTATTAGCTTTGCTATTAGGGCATGGCGTGTTTGTATACTTAGGTGACATAATCATAATAGGGGCTACAGTAGAAGAACATAGAACATTATTGAAGTCTTAGAAGCATTAAAGCGACATGGTATGAAAATTAATGTAACCAAATGTAAATTCTTTCAGAAAGAAGTTGAATTTTTGGGGCACATCGTAACATCTGAAGGCCTTGAGCCTTGTGCAGATAAAGTAGCAGCAATCAAAGAATTTCCCCAACCGAAGAATGCAAAAGAAGTAGCCAGGTTTTTTCGGGCCCGCAGGCTACTATCGTAAATTCATAAACGATGTTAGTAAAATAGCGAAACCACTAGATTCTTTGGCGACAAGAGGAAGAAATAGGTTTTCAAGTATTAAAGATTTCACTCACTAGTAATGAACTATTAGCTTATCCAAAGTTCGATCGAACATTTTTAGCAATCACCGACGCGAACCGTATAGCTACTGGGGGATTGATTTCTCAAGTTGACGATGCAGGGAAGGAAAAACTGATTTGTATTGCATCACGAGCATTAAAAGGGGCAGAGAAGACTTACAGTACCCTCAATAGAGAGGCATTGGCGATACTATGGATGCTGGAGAGACACCGTTACTTTTTGCTGGGGCATAAAGTCAAAATAAACACAGATCATCGCCCATTGAGAGATTTATTCAAGAAAGGGGATTTAACCACTTGCCAGGCTCGTTGGATCGAGTGACTGTTAGAGTTTGATATTGTGGAAATTGAACATATAGCAGGGAAAACAAATAAAGTAGCTGATGCTCTCTCCAGGAGTGCCACAATGGGAGTTACAACCTGACCAGCACAGAGAGGGGAACAACGAGGAAAGGAAGTTGCATGCTTCAGAGGCACCTGATGTGGAAAACTCAAGAGTTAGGGAGCGAAAGAGAAGGGGTGAGAGTCAAAGTAGCTGTGAGAACGAGAGAGTTGATCCTCCAGGGGGGTCAGAGAGCGAGTGGCCTGGGAGTGAGAGAGAGTGTGTGTGATTGATTTGTGTGGTTGGATTGTGAAAGAGGTGATGAGTCCAAAACCTGGATTGAACAGGTTAAGACTTAATAATGTAAAGTTTGCGAGTAACGAGTTTCCCGATCTCCTAACAGTACCCAAAGATATGTTCTACCTTGAAGAAGATATCTTATTTTGTAAAAATGAGAAGAGACCGGGCGATATCCGATCTCGCGTCGTCCTTCCTCCCTCTTTGGTAGAGAAAGCCACCCACATGATACACGTAGGTCCCTATGCAGGACATATAGGTACAGAAAGGTCCCTTAAGAGGGCACGAGAATCCTTGTTTTGGGTAGGGATGAAAAAAGACATTGTAAAATTCATCTCCCAGTGCCACATCTGTAATACCATGAAAAACCATAGACATACTATTCCGAAGTACACATTGGGGACGGGCAATTCAGGTATGTGTGTGTGATGGTGGATGCGTTCACGCCGTATACGCACACATGCGATGGTGGATAAATTTGTGATATCAGTTGCCAGAGTCTTGTGTTCATTCATAGTGAAGTTCGGCTGTCCCCATACGTTAGTCAGTGACAATGGGCGTGAATTTATTAACGAAGTAATAAAAAGACCTAACAAAAATGTTGAACGTAGAACATTTC
>NC_089768.1:7750000-7755000 GCF_040412425.1 Macrobrachium rosenbergii | reverse complement strand
TCGAAGAGAGGATTAGCTTATTATTTCGGAAGTTCTCCTTCCTTTCAGTTTTCCATCGAAGAAACTTTGTTATGGGATTAGTCTTCCAGGTCAAAAGTTCTCTCTCTTTCATTCAAGAACTGCTTTCTGCAAAGCTATTTAAGAGAGTCCGAATTTTGAAACGAGCATGAATTTTGGCAATAGGATTTGTCCTTTAATTTAGAAGCTCCACATCTAAATCTTTTTAGCAGGAAGGAAAGTTTAGACTAGGTACTTGTCTTACAGTGTAATTTGGTCTCCTACCCAGTTTAGCAAAGATGATATTAGATTGACGCTGTTTTTTTTAGTTAAGATCTTCCTCCAAACAAATAAATTCAATAGAAAATCTTTGTCTTTCAGCTTTGTCACTTTCCCTTGTCATTTTTTCGGAGAGGGACTGTTAGGATAAGTATTACTTTATTGAAATTTGGAAACTCTCTTTTAACTTACTTAGTTATGTGATTATTTTGGCTCAAAGCTTTGTCCTTCAGTTTAGAAGTTTCCTCATCTAACCAGTATGAGAAAGTTGGTAATTTTGAAATGGAACTTCCCTCCCTATGTAGAGGTTTTCACTTTTAATCGATGTAGCAGAGTGGATTAACTTCCTATAAAGCTTCGTTCTTCAGAGTAGACATTATTTAGCAATGGTGGGATGTTGTAACGAAGTTTCATCTTTTCTTGAACCATGTATGAAACGCTCGCACACTTGATGCTTTCTGCTGCAAGGCAGACTTACTGCCTTTTGTTACTGGGTACTATTTCGTTAACGTTTCCATGAGTTCAAGGAGAGTCCCTCATTCCCATTTTCTTTTTATAACCATCTGGCTTTCGCCCTTTTATGGGTATCAGCAGTCCTCTAACTATAAAGTTAACTTATTTTTCTCATTTGAAAGCTTTTGAACTTTTGTAGTCCCCTGATCCTCGAAATCTTCCGTTCTTTAATAGACGGTGTGTCATACACTCCTGGTTGGTGTTCAGTTCCTTTCTTCTTCATCATATTTGTTGTTATTATTGTGCTCAGGATAAGATGATCAAGGCATCAGGTTGTCGGTTTCATGACCTTCTTCAGGTTGATCCTTCTGGCTAATCACTGAAAAAGCAGCGGCCCTTAATCTTTGCTCCGGTGGCCCTCATGTCAACGTTAGTCTCAGTTGAAATACAACACTGCTACTTTATCATCATTACCATCATCATACTCTGTATAACGTAACATTAAATGCGAAAAATCAAATAAAAGAGAAGGAGGAAGGGATAGGTATATAGAGAAAGAGACCGAGAGAGGGGTAGAGTGAAAGAAAAAGTTTCCGTTGCTATGAGCAGTCTCCAGTCCAGTGCTTTCTTGTGCATAAACTGCAGTTTTTGAATTGTCGTTTGTTTAAACGAAATAACCACAGATGGTTACTTTATTCGTAAAATGTAGAAGTGGTAGAAGACTAAATGTGGTGGCATATGTTGCACATTCAATGGTCACTTCAGATGAGCAACAACGGCGCTAACTTTTAAAGCCTGGGATGGAAAGTTTTTAAATCCTGTTGCCCTGTCCTATGGGATGGGATTCATAGGAGGACAGTGGTCACACAGCTGGCAGGAATGCTGAAGTTCACAGTACGGGGACCTGTTAATGACATCAGATTCTTTCTTCGTGTACCGACACCGATAAGAATAAATTTGGTGTTGCATTATATCCAAACCTTTGTTTTCTAAGCAAAGGAGTATTGTTTTCTTCCGCCCCGAGAGTTAGCCTTAGTGAACGCTCATACAGCTGTGGGTGGCAATTCAGAAACCTCAGATCAATGTCCTTCACTGAATTGGATCGAGTCAAAAAAGTTAAGTATATCTTAGTTTAACCAGACCACTGAGCTGATTAACAGCTCTCCTAGGGCTGGCCCGAAGGATTAGATTTATTTTACGTGGCTAAGAACTAACTGGTTACCTAGCAACGGGACCTACAGCTTATTGTGGAATCCGAACCACATTATGACAAGAAATGAATTTCTATCACCAGAAACAAATTCCTCTAATTCTTCATTGGCCGGTCGTAGAATCGAACGCGGGCCTGACGGAGTGCTAGCCGAGTACGATATCGACCCGTCCAATGAGGAACTATGGTAACATAAAGCCTATTACTCACCTTCCAGGTAGTTTCATAGTGAACTCCTGTGCTACTGATTTATTGAAGAATATGATTTTTTTTACAAGACTATGGTCACTCCGTTATCAAGTGCTGGAGAAAAGGATGGTCGGATGCCATCATCCTCAATATACTCAAATGCCTATCCGTGTCGCCTAACTAAAGCTAAACTAATATGAACCCATGGAGAAAGCTGATAAGACCATTTTTTAACACATGATAGACTCATAGCTGGCAAAGGAAGGAAGAAAAAATGGATGGCACCGAAAGCAAAATCCAACCTTCCTGAATGATTGGCATTCATATTAACTGAAAAAGGTTGACAAAAAGTCATGGTGTTCTTTCACATTCTTTGTTCTTCCCCCGTCACCATATGTATATCTGCTCCAACCAAGTTCTTACATCCGTCATGGCCCGCTCCCATTTCCGTGGTGTTTTGTAATGCATCGTTTTTTGATCCAGTCTTGTCAAATCACTTTGCTCTCTGGTGCGCTACTGTTAGCTTTATTTCCAAATATTTTATGTAGTAAGCTTCCTGACAAGAAGGATTAAATTATAATTATTTGACTCACATATGTTTCAGGTTTCGACAGCATTTGTCCTGCTGTTATATGGTGACGTAAAGAAATATGTTCTTGATGTTTGTTCCAAGGCGGCTGTTACTGATACCTGGAATACTTTTTTCTTAGTGTGAAACGATGCACACTTTGTATTTTCCTAGCTGGTCAATGGCTTCCTTTTGTGAAGACACATTTGTTGTGAACGAAAATACAGTATGCCATTACCTCTAATTCTGTTTCTTAAAGTAAATAATTTATTGATTACAAAAATATTCTGACACTTGACTGATTTTCAGTCACCTTGAAACTTTTTTGAGATTTGAGTCACATGGGAAGTTTAAACTGCAGTAGTTTTTAAATAGTTTTGTGTGAGTAAAGGCATTTTTAAAACGACCAGTGAATTACGTTAGCAGGAAGGCCTGATTTGTTTGAGGTTAAGGTTTTGGAGTTTATGCAAAAACTTGACTATAAACGGGACGGAGTTAATAGATTAGGTCTTTGAGTTAGATATCTCAAATAGTTTTCAGGATGGACATAATTCAGTGAAACGTGTTTAGCGGTAACACAGAGACCGAAGTATTTAGATATTTTATGAGTTTCTCAAATTATCTTGGAGAATTTGAGATTATACGTTGTGCATAACCTTTATGTTCATACAGATACGTTGGGGGCTTTGATTTGGTTATATTATATATATATATATATATATATATATATATATATATATATATATATATATATATTATGTATGTATGTATGTATGTATATATATACATACGTACATATATCTAATGCATATATACATGTATATATATATAAATATACATATGTGTGTGTATGTATGTGTATGTGTGTGCATGTATGTATATGTATGTGTGTGCGTGTGTGTGTGTATACAGTATAAAGTGCGTGCATTAACATGAACATGCATTAACGCACATAACGAAAGACGTGATAAATTCCCTACGTTCATACAGTTTATTATTAGGTGTTAGTTATTGTTACAAAGATAATGCCTCTCATCCTAATGGCCACTGGCAATTCGTGGGACTCCTTCATCATTCTGAAGAATGCAGCGGTAGGGAGGGGCAGACTATTCAAAGGAACAGGAGGAGAAAGAGGTGGGAGAAGGTGGGAGAAGGAGAAAGAGGACATAAGGAGATGAATAAATGGTATTATATACTCTAAGATTAGGCGCTAATCCCGAAAAAAAGACGCTACAAAAGTAGACATAGTAAAATAAAAAAAAGGAAAAAAATTGTATATATTTAAGTAAACTGAAGGTCGTTGCGATATCCCCAGCAAAGTTCTAGTCACGAGACTTCAAAGAGAACAACAAATAACCAAAGGACATACTATGAGTTGAAGTGAGGTTTCAGCGTAAGCTATAATACACCGAAAGACGTAAGGTTCTTATTACTATATCTGCTTTGCGTAAACATTTTATTTGTACGTAAGAATCCATTAGTGAACTCATTATTTACAGAGTCCGCCCAGCAAGAGCCAATCAGTGTTTTCGATCTTTTTTTTTTTTTTTTTTTTGCGCCTCGAAACTTTTAATTGTAGAAATGTTCAGGTTCGCCTCTTCAGTCGTCCACAGATAAATTCATCCTTCGAGTCGCGTATATGAATATATATATATATATATATATATATATATATATATATATATATATATATATATATATATATACAATATATATATATATATATACAATATATATATATATATATATATATATATATATATATATATATATATATATATATATATATATATATATATATATGTGTGTATAGGATATGCGCACATACACACCCACACGCGACATATACACACTCGCAGATATATGAATGCATATGTGCATCAGAGAGAGAGAGAGAGAGAGAGAGAGAGAGAGAGAGAGAGAGAGAGAGAGGTAGTCCATACCCTACTCCCATGAGAATTACATCTTTATTAATATGCAAATGTAGAACACTGATGAAGGGCACATAACGTGGGTTACACGGTCCAAAGCTCAATAAATCATTTGTGACTTAAATCCTGTGAACGGTATAGAAACTCATTGAAAACGGTCCCACTCTCCATTCATTCATTTATTTTAATTAGCTATTGCCAGATATAAAGCTGTTAATTTTTCTTCCTTACATTTTTATGTTTCGGGAAATACTTCCGTAATGTCGTATCTTACCAACATGCCTATAATACTTAACAGTGCTTTAAGTGGTATTTGTCAGGAAAGTAGTGTTTTCTATGAGTAACTGAATAAGCATATTGATATTCCTGTGTG
>NC_089768.1:7612500-7745000 GCF_040412425.1 Macrobrachium rosenbergii | reverse complement strand
GGCGGGGTTACAGTTTGTTAATCTGGGCATCATGTTCCTTAACCAAAAAGGACAAGGACAAAGGATCAAGGGATAATCCAGGGTGGAGATTAACATTCCTGGTGGAAGTAGCTTTAATATACACAGTCTCTAGCAAATTCCTTTTCCACTGGTTGTTGACCTTGTAGATTATGGATGACTTATCCCAATTAATTGCATGGCCTGTCTTAAGCCAATGATCCACAATGTCATTCTTTGATAAGCCTCTTGAAATGGCATATTTGTGTTGGGAGCTTCTTACTTTTAGTCCTTTTGATGTTTGACCAATATAAATCTTATTACATTCTTTGCAAGGAGTACTGTATACAATATTGTTTGAATTGGGCGGGCTATTCTTAATTAGTTTATTTCTCAAAATGTTATTATATTTAAATACTAAGTTAATATCAATAGTTTTTAAAGTGGGCACTGCAGGAATGAAATTAAGATGAAATGGTAAACAGAGAATATTCTTAAGTTCGTTGTTAACACTGGTTGGATTGTAATATGTCTTTTTTCCTTTATTTTACAAAGTTCTAAAAAATTTGGAGGATAACATAATGAATCTCCTATTTTATCAATAATTTTAAACTCCTCTTTCAAAAATTCAGGAGTACAGATTCTAAGAGCTCTAAGATACATACTGGAAAATGTTGACACCTGAATTTGTTTATGATGGCTAGAGTAAAAATGATATGACAAATTATGATATGACAAAAATTGGTGTTATTTCTAATAACTAAGACATCCAAAAATGGTATACAATTATTTTCTTCATATTCTATTGTGAATTTTATGGATGGTACAAGATTATTAATTGTTTGCAAGAAATCAGGAATATTTACATTTTCTTTTACTATACAAAAACAATCATCTACATATCTAACCCAAAACACCTTAGAGAATAGATTTCTTGGAATAAGTCTAGACTCAAAGAATTTCATGTAAATACTAGACAAAAGTGGCGAAAGACGGTTCCCCATAGCCATACCAAATACAGGGTATTTGTTCATAAAAATTACATTGAAAGTGAATTTACAATTGTTTATACAAAGGGATATCAAATTAATAATAACATTGGTAGGTAATTCTAGATTATACAAGTCCAAATGTTGTGATAAATATTGCAGTGAGTCATCAATAGGAACTCTAGTAAATAAAGATGTTACATCAAAACTGGCTAATTTGTCAGTACTGGATAATTCAATATGGGAAAGTCTATCACAGAAATTTCCATTTACAAAACTCAGTTGATTCCTGTGATAGACCTTCCCACATTGAATCATCCAGCACTGACAAATTCACCAGTTTTGATGTAACATCTTTTGTATTCAGTGTGAACTTGATAATAATGTAGAATAAACTATGAAAGTACTCGTTCAAAGTCCCGGTTTTCACTCACCTTCTGATGTGGATTTTATAATACATACATATATATATATATATATATATAAATATATATATATATATATATATATATATATATATATATATATATATATATATATATATATATATATATATATATATATATATATGTGTGTGTGTGTGTGTGTGTGTGTGTGTGTGTGTGTGCAACAGAGACAAAAACATTATTAAGTCTGCGGGTATGTAACCATGGCGTGGTGCCGAATCTACAGCATAACGGGTGTTTTGTCGCTAGAGCGGCAAACCTTTAAATCATTGTTTTTAGCAAGTCCATTATTGGAGGGTAAAGGTCACCAAATGAAAGAGCCTTGTTGCCCTCTGGAAACCATATTATGGCTGGCCAGTTGGGCACTGATATGTCGAGACTCAGCATGTGGTATAAGTGACTAATCGAACGATAAATAAAGAGTCCGTTAACATATGAAAAGTAGTGAAACGAACACGGGTAAAAAGCACGTAGCCGTAGCAAACCCTCAAGCCATGACGTCACAGTGGACACAGAGACAGTTCCCATATCAGGGGAAGACAAAAGCAGAGAGTAGCAGAAAATAGATACCAAGGGAGAAAGATAGACAGTGCGTGAGAAGTGTGAAGGTTTATTTGCGTCGCTATAGAACAGACCCAGTAACAAGTCCAAGTTTTGGGCCTTAGAAAATTTAGTGACATCTCCCTCAGACAGTCAGACTCAGTGGTGACAGTACCCATTAAGAATTTAGGTTGAAAATGATAATCGAAGGGGACAAACAAAACTAAGAAAACCAAGACATGCATTCTGGATTAAGCCCCTAAAAGGAATTATGACCTTTTAAGAAAAAGAAAACAGCTCCTTAGAAAAGTGAAAACACAACAACACAACCGCCACTCACGATCCACGTTACCTTAAAGTGGGTTATTCAAGAGATAAAGCTGAAGACAAAAGAGCCCACTATATATATATATATATATATATATATATATATATATTTATATATATATATATATATATATATATATATATATATATATATATATATATATATATATATATATATATATATATATATATATATATATATATATATATATATATATATATATATATATATATATATATATATATATATATATACACATATACATGCATTTATATTTGTTCCTGATGTAATATAGGCATTACATTAGTGAAGCGTATTGTATCATGCTGTTATTGTTTAAGATGTTGTAACATGATTTTATGTTAAATGGCCTAGTGAAGGTCGATAACTGCTGCATGCTGCTAGACCAAACTTGTAAGAACACTTAACTCAAAAGAATTCTGAGAAATGGAGCTGACTTAATTCACCACCAACAATGTACATGTTAGTTATTCAGCAAATGCATGTATGTAAGATTTTGCTACCATGATTTCATTGGGTTATTTCTATTATGTTCTCTTGACATTATTGCAGTACTGGAGTTTCAGAATGTTTGCTGTAGCGGATTTATCCAGGACAACAATCTTGATCTTCAATAGACAGACAACTTAAAAAAATTACATAGATTCGATATCTGATTGTTTTGCTCTAAATTTTTTTTTTATCAACACAGGCTACGAATAAGCCATTGTCATCTGAATCCATCTCAGAAACAAGGTATAATAATTTGTAAACGACTGGGTTGGCCTCAACCTTATCACTAGGCAGGTTATTACCAAGCAACAAAGGCAACGAAAAGGCTACACGCCTAAGCAATCTTGATGGGAAAGTGGGCACCTTACTCAAAGCAGGGAAAATGTTTGCCATTGCCCTAAGTTTATCAAAGATGATTTAGCATTTAAAACTTTAGGATTTCAATCCTGGAGACTAAAAGCAGATTTTGTAAATAGAAGTTGAATGGGGAATAAAATAGGAACCAAGACGATATGGCTCGCTGTGAGAAATCTTTTCCACCAAATGCAAAATGCAATCCTGCGGCTGCCTTCATAAAAGGGTATAGCCATCTTGCTTTGAATATGCTAATAATGGGAAAACAATCAAGCCTAAATTCATATTGTCCATTCATTTGAAAGAAGGTTTTTGTCTGTATTTGGGTGAGCAGTATCGCCAGAAAAAGAACACTTGGATGGCAAACCCTTCACAAAAGAGAGGAGAAATCTCTTTCGGAGTGTCAGGGAGCATGGTCAGAGAATGCGTCCTTAAATAAACAACTTCGTCAAAGGGTGGCATCTTGCCATGCAAATGTTAAATGACCATCATCATCGTGAGACAGTTTATAAACTAATAGATCCCCTAAGGCCAGCAGAGTAATGTACCAAAAATTACATGGATGAATAATGGGAATAATGACTAGTGTAAACAAGAAAGTAATCTGGCTAAGTCATTGTCAAATTTTTAGGAATTACGCGCATTACACTGAATATCTCCCGTCTATATCTTTTTAAACCAGCGTTACTATTTGTCTTGGTTTGTAACTTCTTTCCAGACGAATGTTCTAACTTATTTTTTTTTTTGCTGTAATTTGGGTTAGTGCTCTTATTTGTCGTGGTGTTCCACTGCTCAGGAATAGCACAAACTGACGCATTAGTCATTTCGAGAAAAGCTTTTAAAAACATCTGCTGCGGTGACTATGATAGCTATATCAACGGCTGATACTTTCTAGCATAATTCTGGCTGGGTGTTTTCGCCATGTTCTTGTGGCCATCAAATTACTACAAGAAGTTTTAGTTGTTGTATGCTTTTGACTGAATTAACGCCTGTGGACCAGGGAAATAAATCCCGGTATCAGTCAGTCCATAGCAGGAGCTTATACGAAAGCTAAAACAACTCGCCTCTCAGCCAGAGGCTGTCGCTATACAACACTACTGTGGGATGGGGATTTGCCCCCCAAAAAAAACCCTCCAAATAAATTTTTTATTATTAATTCATAAATTACAAAGGCTTTTTTTTCGTACTGAAGTATTAGTTTGATATGCCTCGAAAGTTAACAATGGTGAGAGCTCAAATTCAGGTATGTCGATTCTCAGGCAGCAGCAATTGTTACAGTCGAAAGTTTTTTTATTACTACTTCTAACCATTCCCTTCTTCTCTTTCCTTATTTATGTCTATTCTAGTGGTGAAATAACGACGAGGAAATGTTCCCAACTCATTTATCTCTCTCTCTCTCTCTCTCTCTCTCTCTCTCTCTCTCTCTCTCTCTCTCTCTCTCTCTCTCTCTTTCTCCGTTCTTTCTTATGTTTAAAAAACAAGAAATTTAAATGGAAATCCATTTTCCGGATGATTAGCATCTATATGAGATAATAAAGCTTCTAGCGAGCATTCCAGATTTTAAAGGCCCAGAGCGT
This sequence comes from Macrobrachium rosenbergii, assembly GCF_040412425.1. Taxonomy (NCBI): domain Eukaryota; kingdom Metazoa; phylum Arthropoda; class Malacostraca; order Decapoda; family Palaemonidae; genus Macrobrachium; species Macrobrachium rosenbergii. The sequence goes on along the minus strand of NC_089768.1, from coordinate 7,740,256 downwards.
GTAACGTCAGGATTAAAAGGCAATGCGAAGTTTCGTCTTACCATCATCATCAGAACACGAAAAACGGTAAAAGGAAAGAGATGACGCGTTTAATCGTTAAGCCTCAGTTTTGATATCTCCTGGAGCACCTGAAGGCTTGGCTATTCCAATATTTTTGCTTGTCTGTTGCTACTAATGAGACCATTTACTACAAAAAGTAGGAAACCCAGGTACAATAAGAAAACGCTGACATTATGTCAGGTCAAACAGAGACATTCACTGAGTTACAGCGTTCCCAGTCCCCTAGTTGGATGAGTCGGCTCGCACGGCCATCCCTCGCCCGGAGACATCCTTTACTCTCGAGATAAAGGTTTGCGTTACTGGTGACCGACTACCAGATACATAATTCACAAATTAGATGAAAAAAGACTACCAGCAATCACACCACATCCTTCGTAATAACTCTGAAGGAATGGTGCAGTGATGAGCATGGACGAACAAATTAGGAGAACCTCTACCATTCATGAGACACTATTAGTCTGAAAAGTGCACTGGAGTTACTTTAGAAACAGAGTGGGATTTGCAGATTCAGCTTGTGTCTGAGCTGTACTGGTAAGGAATTTTAATCGCTGATATCTGCTTCCTGAATATCTTGTCTAACAGATTCCAATTCATTACCCATGAGATGTTTTCGTGTAATTTGTCTTCTTGATGACGGCAACTCCAAGCATTGATCATTGATTCATTAAGCACTTCTCAAGACATCATATGACGGGTCCAAAGTTTACGCCGTGATTGATACTAGTCATACGAGTAAAAGTGGCACAGTTTTGATTCAGATAGATTTTGGTCGCGTTCCTTTGTAAATCCTTTCCCCTGTCTTCAGAAGTACAAAAATTTCATCACGTTTGTAATGAGCCTATTTAGGTAATTTAATCAAGGTGCATAATCTACTTGAAATCTGATATTAATGTACACTACAGAACGAAATCTTAATTACAGAGAAACAAAATACCTGCCAATCTGACATGAAAAATAAAATTAATGTATGTAAGATTGCAATAAGATGTTCTACCGTCCGTTGTCAAATCTCTAAATTTGGTGTCCAGGCCAAATAAAAGAAAGACAAGGGTCGAACTTCATCAAAGGATAAGACAGATGGGTCTTGCGAAGAGGTCGCAAGTTAGAAGGTTCAAGGAAACAACAGGGAAGTCTTCCAGTTTGGTCAGTAGTGCTTATGCATTCTTGTGTGTATAAGAGAGAGAGAGAGAGAGAGAGAGAGAGAGAGAGAGAGAGAGAGAGAGATTGCTAATTCCCACAGAGCTAATGTCGGAGTGACTCTCTTGGAAGAAACTATTCTGTACGTGTCAGAGTTCAGAAATGGGATTAACCTATTCAACTTAACAGTCACAGGGTTTCTTAAGAATAATGGTAAGAATGAAAAGAAAAGAAGTAACAACATTAGTGATTTAAAGGCAGAAGTAGCAGTAATAATGATAACAATGAATACAGATGTTCAGATGTTAAAGCAGGGCCTTCATAGTGCAATGCGATGATCTACAACCATAAGTAGTATCTCGTTATTTATGGCATTTCGAGCGTTCTGCGAAATTCGTCTGTGGATTGCAATTTGTAATTTAGGTGATTCGGAACATTATGGCTTACTTTCAGTATTGCAAATGGCACTACTTTCACTATAACCAAACGCACAGGATGACGAGGCAGTCCCAGCAGTGCTGGTGTCCCGAATTATAACGATGCAAAGGATGGTATGTACTGTACATACATTCTTCTTTTAACGTGCTTTTTTCCCATTTGTATGGGGTAGGCACGATGCCTTCTTTTGAAGGACTTTGATTTGGCTTTGGGGTAGACTTTGTAGTCTCGATCGGCTGCCCTGCCTGTCATCGCTTAGACCCCGGTAACGTATGTTCATGTATTGTACCAGTCACCAGCGCCCTTTCTCCCAGCAGCGAGGGGTCATTGCGCGGTTAGGTAGACAGTCGAGACGTGTGAGGTGTCTGTTATGTTTTTAGAAGATGTTGGAGTGGCTTTGTTTGTGTATGTATTAGTCTGTAACACCCATTTGCTTTTACGCAAACCTATCCATTGATTACATACATAATCCCGGGGTGTCTACACAGATAGCAAAGTGTCTGCCTCTCTGACCGGTCGGCTGCGGATTTGAACCTGCACCACAGACCTCTAAGAAGTCCGAGGCTGCTGCTCTAACCGACTTGGCCATCGAGGCTCTATGTACTCTATGTACATGTTATTAAGGAATTTTGATCAAGTCAGTATAATAGCTTATAAAAGTCATCAGCGCTTCCTTTACTTTCTACAACTCTGTGTTGTTATTCATAATCAGGACCGCTTTTAGGTTAGACCTTCAACAGATTCTTTGGAAGAGGATCACATTCATGTTAAGGACTGGATGAGATCAAATCCATATACGAGACTGCGTGGGGCCATATTCATGTTAGGGACAGGATGACTTCACATTTATTTTAGAGATTGGATAACGTCAGGTCAGGGACTGGATGTTATCGTATTCATATCAGGGACTGGATGGGATTACATTCATATCAGGGACTGGATGGGATCACATCCATATTAGGGGTTCGATAAGATCAAATTCATGTCAGGGATTGAATGTGACCACATTCATGTCAGGGACTGGATGGGTTCACAGTCATGACAGTAATTGGATGGGATCATACTCACGAAAGTGACTGGGTGTTATCACATTCATAAGAGTGGTTGCATTTTGTCAAATGAAAATTCGTGTAACTAAATGAATGGGACCACATTCATGTAAGTGATCTGGATGGGATAACATATAAGGGACTGGATGGGATCAGATTCATGTAAGGAATTAGATAGGATTAAATTAAAAACAGTAATTAGATGAGGTCACATTCATAAAAATGATTGTATAGGATCACATTTATGAGAGGGATTTGATGTTATCACATTCATGAAAATGAGTGGATGGAATCACATTCATAAAAGTGACTGGATGGGTTCCCATTCAAATAAGGGACTCGATGTGATCATGTTCATGTAATGAACTGGATGGGATTCCATTTATGTAAGTGATTACATGGGATCACATTCATGTCAGCAGCATGGTAGAATCATATTCATATAAGGGATTGGATGGGATCTCTCATGTATGAGACTTATGTAAGCGATTGGATCGGGTCACATTTACGAGAGTGACTGGATGGAATCACATTCCTGGTTGGACTAAATGATATCACTCATGTGAGTGACTGGATGGCATCACATTCATGTAAAGGATTGGAAGGGTTCGCATTTATGTAAGTAATTGGATGAGATCACATTCATCTAAGGAATTAGATTACATCGCATTCATTAAGGGACTGGATGGAATCACATTCATATAATGGACTGGTTGGGATCACATTCATATACTGGACTGGATGGGATTACATTCCTGTAAAGTGATAGATGGGATCACATTCAAATAAGTGATCAGATGGGTTAATATTCATGTATTAACTGAATGCCATCACCTTTATGAAAGTAATTGGATGGGATCACTGTCATGTAACTTGTTGGATAGGGTAATATACATATAAGTAACTGGATGGGATCATATTTGTGTGAGTGAATGGGTGGGATCACATTCATGTAAAGGACTGGGTAGGATCCCATTCCTGTAAGGGACTGAATGGGATCACATTAATTTAAGGGACTGAATGGGATCACATTCATGTAAAGGACTGGGTAGGATCCCATTCCTGTAAGGGACTGAATGGGATCACATTCATTTAAGGGACTAGATGGGATCACATTCATGAAAGGGACTAGTTGGGATCACATTCATTTAAGGGACTAGATGGGATCACATTCATGAAAGGAACTAGTTGGGATCACATTCATTTAAGGGACTGAATGGGATCACATTCATGTAAAGGACTGGGTAGGATCCCATTCCTGTAAGGGACTGAGTGGGATCGCATTCATTTAAGGGACTAGATGTGATCACAGTCATGAAAGGAACTAGATGGGGTCACATTCATGTAAGAGATTTTATGAGATCATTTTCATATAAGGGACTTAATGGGATCATACTCATATAACTGATTAGATGGGATCACATCCACGTAAGGCAATGGGTAGGATCACATTCATGTAAGGCATTGTATTATATCACATTGATGTAGGTGACTGCAATGGGGTTACATTCATGTCGGAGATTAATTGGATGGGATCAAATTCATATAAGTGATCCATTAGGATTGGATAGGGTATGTTATTGAATGGGTTCATATTCATATAAGTGATTGGATGGCATCACAATCATGAAAGTGATTGCATGAGATCACATTCATGAATGTTATTGAATGGGATCACATTCATGTAAGTGATTGGATGGGATCATCTTTATGAAAGTTACTAGCTAACCAACCCAGCGCTGCCCGGGAAAACTGAATGACAACCGATAAGCTCTCTCTCTCTCTCTCTCTCTCTCTCTCTCTCTCTCTCTCTCTCTCTCTCTCTCTCTCCTTCCTAATACCCCCTACTCTCTCTCTCTCTCTCTCTCTCTCTCTCTCTATCTCTCTCTCTCTCTCACACACACACACACACACATACCCACACACACTTTTTCCCTCTTTCTCCTCCCTAACACCCCCCTCTACTCTCTCTCTCTCACTTTCTCTCCCTCTCTCCTTTCCTGTTAAGATAGTTGCTTCAATTACATTGCCCAGCATTTTTGACATTTTATTTCTCACCCCTTCTCACCCCCCTTCCTATCAGGGCTGAACTTGGATTTGAATTGCATCGGGAGTGTCACTATTCATCTCAGTGACATCGAAAACTATAGATTAGACACTAATATCTGTCATATTTTACATTTTATTTTTCACCCCTTCTCACACCCACTTCCTATCGTGGCTGAACTTTGACTTAAAGGGCATAGGGAGTGTTACTATTTATCTCAGCAATTTCGAAAACTGTGGATTAGACACTAATATCTGTCATTTTTGACACTGTATTTTTCACCCCTTTTCACGCCCCCTTCCTATCAGGGCTGAAATTGGACTTAAAGGGCATCGGGAGTGTCACGATTCATCTCAGCGAACTCGAAAACTATGGATTAGACACTAATATCTGTCATTTTTTACATTTTATTTTTTACCCCTTCTCACCACCAGCCTAGCTTCGTTTTGGGGCTGAACTTGGACTTAAAGGGCATCGGGAGTGTCACTATTCACCTCAGCAACTTCGAAAACTATGGATTAGACACTAATATCTGTCATTTTCGGTTATTTTTACATGTCACCCCCTTCCCACACCCACCCCCCTTGGTGCCAGTGATGTCTTACCCCCAAAATATTCTTTTCCAGATAGTAAGTCATACGTATACCAAGTTTGCTTGAAATTGCTCAATGCGTTTCAGAGTTATGCTGGAACATACACACATACATACAGCCATATTTATATATATAGATTAGGAGGGGATCACATTAATAAAAGTGATTGAATGGGATCACACTTATGAAAGTGACTGGAACTGATCACATCTATGAAAGTTATTGGATGAGATCACATTCATGTAAGATATTTAGTAGTATCAAATTCACGTACAGGACTGCACGGTATCATATTCATGTAGGTGATTGGTTGGGATCACATGTATGGAAGTAATTGAATGGAAACATTCATTAAAGTGACTGAATGGAACATGTTAATGGAAGCGATTGAATGTGATTGAATGGGATAGGAAAGAACGACATTCACGTACGGGGGTGGAAGAGATCACGTGCATGTTGACTGAACTGGATTACATTCATGTAAGGACTGGATAGGATTACATTTATTTATTTAGCTAGATGGGATCACAAGCCTTTGACTGGATTGGGTCACATTCAGTGTATGGGAAGGGATGGATCACTTTCGTGTAATTGACTGGGATAGATTACAGCCATGTAAATGACTGGATAGGATCACATTCATATAAGTGACTGGTTGGGATCAACTGCATAAAAGACACTGGGTGGGATCACGTTCATGTAAGTGATTGAATGGGATCACATTCATTTAAGGGATCGGATTGAATCACATTCACATAAGTGACTGGATTGGATCATATACATTTCAGGGACTGGATGGGATCATATTCATGTAAGAGATTGGATGGGATCGTATACATATAATGGACAGTATGGGATCACATTCATACAAGTGATTGGAAGGGTTCGCATTTGCTTAAGTGATAGGATGGGATCACTTGCATATAAGTGACTGGATGGGATCACATTTCTATATGAGACTGGATAGGCTAACATCACATGTAAGTAATTGGATGGTATCACATTCAAACAAGGTTCAGGTTGGTCTCCAATTCATGTATTTGACTGGATGGGATTACATGCATGTGCTTGGATGGGATTACATTTATGTAAGTGACTGGATAGATTACAGTCATGTAAGTGACTTGATGGGATTACATAAATGTGATTGGATGGGATTACATTCGCATAAGTGACTGGATGGTATCACATTCATGAAAGTAACTTGATGGGATCACATTCATGTAAGTGACTCAGTTGGTTGGGTAGGATCACATCCTGGATGGGATGAGGTTCAAGTAGGTGACTAGATGGGATCACATGCAACTAAGGAACTTGATGGGATCACATTCATGCAAGTGACTGGATGGGATCACCTACATGTGGGGAACTGGATGAGATCACGTTCATGTAAGTGACTGGATGGGATCACTTACATATAAGAGACTGGATGGGATCACGTCCATGGCAGTGATTGGATGGGTTTACATATATGTAAGGTACTGGATGGGATCACTTTCATTTAAGGATTGGATATGGTCATATGCATGGGATTGGATGGGATCACATTTATGTATGACTCTGGATGGAATCACATTCATGTAAGTAATTGGAAAGGATCACATTATTATAAGGGTCAGGATGGACTTGCGTGATTCGTAGCGATTATATTCTTGTAAGTGTTTGGATGGGATCACAGGCATTTAATGGACTGAATGTGATCCCATTCATGAAATACTTCGAGAGGATCACATACACGTAAGGGACTGGATTGGATCACATTCATGTAAGTGACTGGATGGAATCACATGCATGTAAGGGATTGGATGGGATCACATTCATGTAAGTGACTGGGCGGTCTCACATACATGTAAGGGACTGGATGGGATCATGCTCATGTGAGCGATTGCTTAGGATCAGATACATGTAGGGGACTACATGGGATCCCTTTCATGTAAGTGATTGGATTGGATCACATGACTGGATGAGGTAGCATAAATGACTTTATGGGACCTCGTTCAGGTTAGTGACTGGATGGAGTCACATACATGTAATGGAGTGGTTGGGGTCATATTCACATATGTGTTTGGATGGGATCACATATGTATCAGGGAACAGATGGGATCACATTCATGTAAAGTAATTGGATGGAATCACATTCATGTAAGGGACTGGATGAGGTCACATTCACATAAATGACTGGATGCATGTGATTGGATGGAATCACATTCATGCAAGTAACTGGAGGGATCACATTCATGTGACTTGATAGGATCACATTAATTCACGTGGCTGGATGGGATCATATACTTGTGATTTAATGAGAGCTCATGCAAAGTATGGGACTGGATGGGATCATATTCATGTAAGCGAATGGATTACATTCCTGCAATTACTTGCACGGGGTCACTTTCATGTAACAGATTGCATAGGATCACATTCTTGTAAGTGACTGGATGGAATCACATGCATATAAGAGGCTAGATGGGATCACATTCATGCAAGTGATTGGATGGAATCAAATGTATTTAAGTTTTCTACGACAATCCTGGAGTAAATGTGCCAAATTTAGAATATATATATATATATATATATATATATATATATATATATATATATATATATATATATATATATATATATATATATATATATATATATATATATATATATATATATAAGGTTAAGAGCGTTTCAGAATGAGAATTATATGTGAAGATTGCAAGAGGCGTGAGCGTTAACTATCTCGATACGTAGGCATTTGTAATTTGTTTTTTATTGCACTGAATTTCAGGTTCTCAGAATAAATGATAAACCCAAACGTTTCTATGATCTTTTGCTTATCATTTGCACTTGAATGCATTACATTTTAACATATATTTTAACCATTCTTGTTAATAATACGAAAAAAACTTCGTTTTCATGTTTAGTTCAATGAATGCCTAATTCGTTCAGGGGAAAATGTCGATTTCCTAACATGAGAACGACCAAAGATTCATTGATTAAAGGTTCGCCCGGGTAATTCTAATCTTTGCGATTTTGCTGTGTCCATTAACATTCAATTTACATGAAGCGTACGTAAATATATAACGGTTATAAGAATATAAGATTACAAGAATGTCTGTGTTCATTGCTGGTGACTAACCAGATTGCTTTTATTACTTCTAATGTTGTCATTGCCTTCGCGAATGCAAGAGTTAGTGTGCCAAGTACTTCAGCATTGCTGACTTTTGGCTTTGTGCTGTGTTCGCAAAGTGCATCTTTAAATACAGTCACACAGAAAGTAATTCTGATTAGTCAGTCTTAGCATTCATCAGTTAGTTTCTGCCAGTCTTAAATAACAGGTCATAACGCTCATTTGGTTTTTCCTTTCTTTTGAACTGATTGTCTAACCCCTGATAAAGTATGATTAGTCATTCATAATCGAAGCGTAACTACTGAATCATGGCGAGTCCCCCGTGAACCCTGAGCATCGATCAACAATAAACCAATCTCTCTCTCTCTCTCTCTCTCTCTCTCTCTCTCTCTCTCTCTCTCTCTCTCTCGTTGGTTTTCTTGCCACAGCAGAAACCGCGGCAGCATATTCTCGTAAATTATCTTCGGCTTAATAACGATCTCATTTAAGGGCCGTCTTGCAGGCGCAGTCTATCCATCTTCATCTGTTATGTTGTTGGCAAAATACCATCACGGGTAGATGTTAATAATCCTTTATTGTGATTATGTTTTGAAGGGAGGGAGAGGAGGCGATTAGTTGCTACAGACACTTTGTTTTAAAATTCTTGCCTTGCTTTCGGTGGCAGGGAACGGATGGTCGGCCAAGACTGACTGCACCTCTTCTCTCTTCGTTCATTGAATTCCAAAGATATTAATAGCCTCGTTACCTTATTTTCAAAGAAAATATTTTCAAGTGTTCGTGCGTATGTGTATATACAGTAAACACATATATATATATATATATATATATATATATATATATATATATATATATATATATATATATATATATATATATATATATATACATATACAGTATATATATATATATATATATATATATATATATATATATATATATATATATACATACATACATACATATATATACAGTATATATACAAAGTATTTAGGTAAACTTGATATCACATACTCTCTCTCTCTCTCTCATACACACACACACAACACACTAAGCTTAATGAAATTGCAAATTTCCTCTCATAATTTTAACAGAAATTTTTTTTTCCTGTGATGGATATCGCCGATATAAGTTTGATATATGATAATGCAAGAAACTGCATTTCAGTTCCTTATGAAGAGGCAACGTAAAAAGTGCCCGCAAGAGGAAAATTTCATGGGACGGAGAGAATGAAACGTAATGAGGAAAGCAGGAATTTTCTGAGAGAAGAAATTAATCACTTCGGGCCAAAGTGTATCTAAGCCAAGGGTGTGTTTTGTCTCCGTTGCTTTTCAGTATTGTGTAGGTGAAGTCATGAAATGAATAGGGGAAGAGACAGGATGTGTGGGTGCCAGTTTGTAGGATAAGGAAAGCTTAACAAGGAGAGTGGAGTTGCCAGTGCTTTCGGCTTCAATTGGTAATGATAAAGAGAAGCTACAAGTATATCTTAGTTTAACCAGACCACTGAGCTGGTTAACAGCTCTCCGAGGGCCGGCCCGAAGGATTAGATTTATTTTACGTGGCTAAGAACCAACTGGTTACCTAGCAACGGGACCTACAGCTTATTGTGGAATCCGAACCACATTATGACGAGAAATGAATTTCTATCACCAGAAATAATTTCCTCTAATTCTTCATTGGCCGGTCGGAGAGTCGAACGCTGGGCCAACAGCGTGTTAGCCGAAAGCTCTACCCACCCTTCCAATGAAGAACTCAAGAGAAGCTACAGAAACCTGGAAGAGTCTCAGAGTCATTGTTAGTAAAAGCCAGGTCACGATGGTAAATGAAACTAAGATGGAACTGTGCACAGTACTATGGATTGCATAAGAGCGAGAGTAGTTGATTCATACAGACAGACATTCCGAATTAAGTGTAACGGATGTTAAGATGGGAGCGGTGAATTGCAGAATGCTGGAAGCAAGGATTCAGCACGATCCCTGTCACAAATTAGGAAGAGAAGGGGCGAGTGTTTCAGAGTGGTCTGGTCACGTAAACGGAATGGAGGAAGAAAGGGCGACCAAGAACGTTCTGGCTAGACCAGGTGGAGGAGGTGTCATAGTGGAAGGGCTTTTGTATCGGGAGGTACGTGAGTGTTTTGGAGTTGGCGAGTTGCTGATGACTCTTCTGTGTAGGTATATGAAGCGAATAATTGTTGCAGGTTGGCCCTTCCTTGATTTAAAATGTTTAAGAATTAACTTGACAACCTAACCTATTTGTGCATCGCAGGATTATATTACACAAACCCTTCGATTATCATGACAGAAATTTATTTCGTAGTTCATATTTTTTATGATTAACTACACTTATTATTCACAGAATGCTTTGCGTGAAGTCCTTGAGACGATAGACAAAAGAACGCTGCTTTATTTATCTTGTCTGTTTAATTTTGGAGAACAGAATGGAGAAAGACCACCTAATATTTGTAAATGATATTTTCTTCATTAATTTATATTCTGATTGAGTAACTGCCAGAATTAGCCTACTTTGGGAACAAACCCTCCCGCTGCATGATGCCCCGAACCATTCTTTTCGTTGTGTTGTGACTATCCTCGCCTTAATGCCGTTGGGGAAACCATGGCATCTCTTTATTTTCCCGATTTTCCACGGGTAAAAAACTCTTCATATAAATCATTTTGTCAAATGGAAGGTGTCTAGTTTATGGTAGCATGACAGGAGTAACATGGCCATAGGCCTGCTGGAGTTGTTTGGAAATTACATTTAATGATCTTTGTAACCGATAAGAGTTCCTGCAAGCCTCCATGACACCTGTTTTCGTATGTTGTTCAGACTGAATAAATTACATCTTATCTAGATTGGAAGTGCTGTACAGTGCGGTTTTATTTTCTGTATTTGTACCCATCATTTTGCACCGTGCCTTCTGTTTTTTTTTTTTTTTTTTTTTTTTAGGTACTGAACAGTGCCGTCAGATTTCAGTGACGTATTCCGTACATTATTTAGTTCTTGTGAAGGAAGATATCTTCTAAAATTATTTCTTTGTAAGATATAGCAAGTACAATCATAATCGATGAAACTTCAACATAAAGATTTTAATATGTTGAAGTCGTCAATATAGGCCGTTTATAGCATAGCACACTCTTCACGTATGCAAATCAGTTTTCTCATAGATTGTAAACATTCCTTCTTTTAAATTTTCACTAATCATTCGGGATCCTCATATTCTTGCACTAAAAAATAACCCGAAAATACGTTTTGTTTTCTGCGCTTTCTTTAATTTTGTTACAAAACTAGAACTGCTTACCTGGGTAAAATATGAGAGAGAGAGAGAGAGAGAGAGAGAGAGAGAGAGAGAGAGAGAGAGAGAGAGAGAGAGAGAGAGAGAGAGAATCAGCAGAACCAGCGCCCCACAGATCGAAATAAACGAAACACGCTGGGCCGCTTGCCCGTCAAAACCCACCACAGAATATTGTAGGAGATTATGATGAGATAATGAACTAAAATGATTTTTTCCTACTATCCAATGAACATTTCATTAACAGGAATACCTAAAAGTGTGGTTAAAATTTGGCTTATCTGCCAAAAGTATAATTTCAAAGTACATTACGGTGTGCCTTATTTATTTATTTTCCGTACCTGAAAAGTATATATTATATTCCCGTACCGCACCGGGCTTTGCGCTTTGCTGCCATTCTTGCAGGTTATTCCTCTGTGTAAAATCGAATAAATAAGGTTTTTGGGAAGAGTTCACGTGTAGATAAGATGAATGCTCTCTCTCTCTCTCTCTCTCTCTCTCTCTCTCTCTCTCTCTCTCTCTCTCTCCCTCTCTCTCTCTCCAGTACTTGTATTAGGGAATTGGAAGAGCGTCGGTAGACGGTGATGGTGGTTGGGTAGCCATGGCGGCCACCTTAGGAGCATCACCCCCTGCGTTTGTAATGTAAACAAAGATTATGCCCTTTTGTGCTGATATACTTCCCACCAGGGTGCCTAATGAGCCAACCTTTCATGCCCTGCTCCCCCCTGTGCTTGTTATTCTCCATCGCAAATACTCACGATTAACTCGCGTATTCAGCCTTACGAGACATTCATGCAAAGGTGATTTTCCATTGACAAGCTCTTGCACGTAAGTCCTTAAGGCATCAATGGTGGTCGAGCGTCGGCGCTTTCCTGTGAAGTAGCCTCTATGCCGAGTATTTTTTGAGGTCATTCAGAGTTAATGTATTGTTTTTATTACTTTGTGTGACCTTCTCCATGCTTGAAGGGGGTCCGAAAGTGTCCCTGATTACTGATACGCCTTATAATGTCCTATTTGCGGATCAGGTATATAATGGAGAGGCATTTTTGGCTTATCCTGCGGCTCTAGTCTGAGGAGTTGTTTAATTATAACATTACATGCACATCGTGGATCTCTTGGCTCTTTTAATAGGGTCATCTTTTAAAACGATGCCTCGGAAAACAGAAGGTGAAACTGCACTAAAAGTAAACAGGCTGACGGGCAAAATGAAGATTATAAACCTCAAGAGAGATTGTAAAAATGCTCATTTTGTAAAACTTGTGCCCTGATCTTTACAAATGGCAGAGATAAATTTTGGAGTAATGACGAATTATGTAGGCTATACCTGTATTTGTTCTGGAAGTCTTACACGCCCATTAACACTTATTACTTTGTCACAAGTTCAAACGCTCTAGTAAGACCCCCTGAATGATTTCGTACATAAATATGCGACTGGATATTTAATCTGACTTTGACACAAGTCGTAGTGGTGTCATCAAGAAGTAAGGTCGAAATTAAAAGACGCATTTATGAATAATAGTGTCAAATGATGTCTCGGGATGAGGTATTGTAACATTGTTTGAAACGATAACTGAAGGACACAAAGAATAGTGGCTGCTAAGTGGCCTAGGATTGACAGTTTGGCTCACAGACAGCTGACTTTCAAAACCTTTTTCCGCAGAAATGCTGAGCCTACAAAACAGACAAGGAGAAGACAAAACAGACATGGGGAAGACAAAACAGACAAGGAGAAGACAAAACAGACATGGAAAAGACAAAACAGACAAGGAGAAGACAAAACAGACAAGGAGAAGACAAAACAGACATGGAAAAGACAAAACAGACAAGGAGAAGACAAAACAGACAAGGAGAAGACAAAACAGACATGGAAAAGACAAAACAGACAAGGAGAAGACAAAACAGACAAGGAGAAGACAAAACAGACATGGAAAAGACAAAACAGACAAGGGGAAGACAAAACACACAAGGAGAAGACATTTCTTCGTGGAGTTAATATTTATCGGAGATGCTTCGTGCCAAAAGTTTTAAGAAACGGGACACATCTTTTACTGCTTATATACGAAGGTCATTCTAAAAACAGACACCAGATGATATCAGATCAATAGAAAAAAACTAAAAGCAATGGAAACTACCATGTGAGGGCATTCAAATCTTATACGTTGCCGGAAGAGCTGTTCAGAAGAAAGATAAGAAGACATCCTATTAAAACCCTCAGTATTTCACAGGCAGGCCTGGTCTAATCAATAGCGCAGCTTAGCTGCATCCTGATATCGGTGGCAAGAATAATTCTTAATAAAGACTTTCTTGTTCATATATTCAATCTCGGCTCAATAGGACCTATTGGTTCAGTTTCAACATTATTTGTACAAATCTACAAATATGTTATGCAACAATATAAAACGGCGAGCAGCGTTTTAGTAGCTACTGATTGACCGCTGCATTACCTTATCTTCATTTCAGTTAACGTCCCATTTTGATTGCTTACTTTCTCTTTGCTTTCTCAGTTGCAAATATTGGTAATGTTCATAAGTCGTCATTTGCTGGGCATCACTGTCCTGAATTCTCCTGTGAGAATGATATAGTATAGCCACTAGTTTTTGAATCCCTTCAGGATATGATGGAAAACATTAAAAATCCTATTTTCAGGGAATTAACATGCTGCAAGGGAAGAAGGGTAAGTGCCATGCATGCGGTACTGTAGTTCCGCCAACCTTTAATGTCAATAAAACCATAAAGTAAATTACCCTTGTAATTTCTTACCACTTAGGAAGGAAATCATTACATAATATAGTCATACGGGAGGCATTTTTTATTTGCTTTTCTTTCTATTCTTACTAACTGTTTCTGCTCCTCATAGACTTCACTTAATGTGTCTTAATGAAGACATGAGTTTTATACAATAAGTACTGTACATTAAGATACTATATTCTAAAACATTACATAAACAAGCGAAAAATGCGCCGAATTTTCTTTGGCGCAATCGAGTTTTCTGTACAGCGTACAATGCTGTATGAGCCGCGGCCCACGAAACTTTCAGCCACAGCCCGGTGGTGACCTGTCCTATAGAGTTACTAGACGCCCAATCATGGCTAATTTTAACCTTAAATAAAATAAAAACTACTGAGGCTAGAGGACTGCAATTCAGTATGTTTGATAATTGGAGGGTGGCTGATCAACATACCAATTTGCAGCCTTCTAGCCTCAGTAGTTTTTAAGATCTGAGGGTGGACCGAAAAATTGTGGATGGACAGAGAAAGCCATCTCAATAGATTTCTTTTACAGAAAACTGAAAAAGCAGGCTATTTAAATACTAAATAGTTATTCTGATTCATTATAATTAATCACATTCTCTATCAGGTATTGACTTACATAATCACTTTTTTATCTCCACCTCCCGAGTTGCTTCGCTTTTTGGGAGGCGTTAGGTGCTCTTTCAATTCTGAGGCCGCTCCAACTAATGACACTAAAACCGTTAGTTTGTTTGATTCATTGTTGAGATTAGGCTGCTTAGTGCCAGCGTGGGGTCTTGCTCAATGAGTCTTGCAAATAATATTTTCATGATATTGCCTTATAAAATGTATAGAATATGATTTTTTCTTTATACAAGAGATGTTGTTTAGTATATTCAGTATATTAGTGGTAATTATATAAGAATGTCTTTGTAATGTCAGATCTCACAAATGTTAATGATTTAGATAACTCAACAGCATAATGTAGAACTAATATGTTTCTTGATAATAACGTAACAGGCGAGAGAGTTTGAATTAGACCAGATGTTCTAGCTGTCATCAAGATCTCTTTGTTTTGAGTTGAGATGGGCGCTTGGATTCCTGTTAGATTCATGCATCGACAAGCAAGAGATAACAGTCGAGTCATGTAAGATTTTTGTCTCGTACGAGAAGAAGATGAACGATTTCACAGTATTACATGTATTGCTAAGTTTTAAGATCAAGGGGGTTATTGCACAAAAAGCACATGGCTATTACATCATTTAAACTCTGATCAAGTATTGTACCAATCGCATTGAGATCTCGTCCAAAACTTTTGCTCTGATAATGAAGTTATCTAATCGTGTTGCTTCTGTCTGGAATCCAAAAAACTTACTCATTCTGATTCCAGAGACCTTTTGTGTGGTCATCCCCCCCGCCCCCTCTCTCTCTCTCTCTCTCTCTTCAAAAGAGAGAAGTTATTAACATAAAATCTTTGTGTGGTCATTAATATTTAACTTAGTTTTTGAGATCTAGCATTAGTTTTATAACAGTGTTTGGTAACGGTGCCTATTGTGTGCTGTTTGAACAACATCTGCACATTGTGAAAGCTTGTGTAAGGTAAAGTGAATTTTACTTATTATTACCATGGTGTAATACGGTATAGTATGGGATTTTTGCCTTAGTGAAGCTGTTATTGGTAAATCTGTTTAATTTTAATGTTTACACATTTCAGCTTTGTGTGTTTTTGTATGTTCTTGTATTTGCAGTCTCTTAGTTTTTCACTTTTATAGTGGTGATTTAACATTTATTTACTTAGAATCTTAAGTGTTTCTTAATAATTTAACATTGCATACTTGATTTAATTTTCATTTACTTAGATTTTCTTTTTCAATCTTGTGCATTTCTTAATAGTTTAAATTTTGCTTGATTAATTCAATTTATTGATAAATTAATATTTGTGATTTACTTCAAAAACTGATTCAATTTTGTGTTGTTTTCAAGTAACAGTAATTTTTTTTAGAAGTGAGATTGTGAACTCTGATTATAAAATTTTGAATTTAAGAATAAATTTTTGTATTTAAAGTTTTTACAATAGTGTTTCATTTAATAACCACCAGTGACAGGATTAATTGTGTGCATAAGGCATTGTGATAAACATTATTTTGTTCCTTCAGTTTTGCTGATGTGACTCTAGCCTGGGGAGATATTTAAAGTTGTTTGATGGAGTGATGCCCTTTTACTTTGGAATATTTCTTGTTTAAATGTTGGTGCCTCACACTAGTTTTGATAAACTTAGTCTGATTTCTCACATGATAAGTAAGTTTTTTAAAGGATCACAGTTGCCTTCAGAATACTCAGTTGTAATTTTATTGTTATGAGAGTTCAGGTATCTGACTGAAGTGAGGTAAGCTTTTGGATTCTATGATTAGTTGTGTAATAACCAGGTACCTGGAGCACTTCGTGGCAATAAGAATTTGGTGCCCAGACCCAGGAGCAAAACAAAATATAACTCTGGTTTATGATTTTTACTGGTGGTGTTAGGGATTTTTTGATAGGAGAGTGACAACATTGTTGTTTTTGCATTGTATTGTGAATTGTTAAATAGAGTAACTTAGAGAAAATGGCTCTGCTCAATGTTCAGGAGTTTTTAGCAGCTCCATCCATCCAAGAGCTATCTGAATCCAACCTGACTAAAGCTCAGTGGAGGCTTTAGCGGTGGCCTGCAGGGGTAATGTGTCTAGTGGTGTGATTAAGGCACAAATCAGATGTATTGCAATCCAAGCATTGATGGGCTCTGGTAAAATAGATGAAGAGTAAGGAGAGGTACAAGAATTATTGAATGCAGCCGAGGCAGGATTTATAAATAGGCAAGAGGACTTGAAAGCTAACATTGAGTCTGAGGTGAAAAGGAAAGAGAAAAATGATGCAGAGGTAGAGCTTAGATGCACAGAAATAGTTCAGTTAAACTGAGAATGCCAGCAGAAAGAGAAAGAAGACAGGCAGATAAAGAAATAGAAGACAGAGGGAAAAGAGAAAGAAAAAATAGAAGAGGAAAGAGGAGAAGAAGAAGAAGAAAGAGAAAGAGCAAGAGAGGCAAGAGAGGAAAGAGAGAGAGCTAGGAAGAAGGAAGATTATGAAAGGGAGATGGAGTTAATAAAAGCTCGCTCCAAATTACCTGTAACACCGTCCAATCATACCCAAGGTAATTCAGACCCTGTATTTGATGTGGAAAGAGTGCAGTGAAAAAGTGGCTTTAGGTATGGGATGGCCAGGAGATAAACGGTCAGTGTTATTACAGAGTGTTCTCATAGATAAAGGGAGAAGTGCCTATTCAGCCTTATCAGCTGATCAGTGTAAAGATTACAAGGTACTCAAACACAATGTGCTACAAGTTTACCAGATGACCCCTGAATATTACAATGAAAGATTCAGATCTTTGAGAAAGGATGCCAAGACAACTTTCTTGGATTATGCCTACAAAGTGAGAAGATATTTCAAACGATGTTTGGAGGCTGCTAAAGTTAAAACTGTGGACGAACTTGAGGAGCTGGTGGTCCTTGAACAGTATCTTAGAGGAATTCCTGAACACCTAAGAACCTATTTGTGAGGGAGAGAGGCTAAGAAACTTCACAAAGCTGCTACATTGAGTAAGATTATAATATTATAAGTAGCAAAAGGAATTATAATGTCAGGTACCAGAACCAACAATGCACGGGTTTTAGGTCTCATCCAAATTTCAGGAACAAATTTATTACTACTGGAAATCCTTCTAGTGGTAATACCAGTACAAAGCCAGGTAATGCCCCTCAGTGATCGAATGTTAAACCCTCATTATCCAGTTTCTCAAGACAGATACAGAAGACTAATGTTGTCTGCTTTAAGTGTGGAAGAGCAGGACACTATATTCGGGAGTGTTATCAGACACAACAACAGTCAAAGCCAGTTGGCCAAGTGGTCAAAGGTGACCAGGTGAAACAGACTGTGAAGAGCAGTATGGGGAAAACTGAAACTGTAGGAAAGACTGAAACTAAACAAGTAGAGTGTTTAGCAACCAGTGGAAATGTATTCAAGCAGTGAGCAGCTGAGCAGCTTGGAGGCTTTTATAAGCCATATATCTATGAAGGTATGCTGGCAACTCAAGGAGGGAGTGTACAGGTACCAGTCAAAGTATTACTATAGTGTGGTAGTTCGTGGTGCTCACCCGCAGTTGGAGAAGAATCTCACTGGAGATTCAGCTATTTTGAAGGATATAGGAGGAGGAGAGGTAACTCCTATATACTGCTTGCACCTATCGCGTGAACTGGTGACAGGGAATGTTGATTTTTCTGTAAAGGACTCACTAGCTGTTGAAGGTGTACATGTTCTATTGTGTAATGAAGTAGGTGGTGTACATTTGTTCCTTGCCCTATAGGGACAGACAAAATGTTGAGGATTAGTCCTATGGTAGATTTAGAGAGGAGTAACCCCCACCTGTTTCCAAGTTGTGTAACTGCCAGGAGTATGAAGAGAACTACGCCTGCAAGTGAAGAAACTGAGGATTTACCTGCACAAGAAGGATCAAGTGAAGGATCTTTGACTTTAGAAGAGCTGTTCCAGGAAAGTGAAGTTTCCCCTAGTGCTAGCAATAGAGATTTCCCAAGAAGTTGTTCTTGAAGAGACTCAGAGTAGTCAGTAGTTCCTGAAGATAGTAGTGAAGCTACAGAAGTTGAGTTAAGGAAACGGCCTCTTTTCAAGTCTAATGTTGTGAGCAGTCCGTACCTGAGCATCAGGAAATTTGAATTTTGGGTGGTAATTTGAATGACCCACTGTAACTTTAAAATTCATTATTTAAAAAAAACAAACCTGGAAAGGCGCCCCTCCAGAATACGAGTTTTCAGAAAAACCAAGTTTCACCGCTGTATCTTTAACTGTTATTACTTCACAGATATGTTAGGACCCTCACCCACCCACCCACCCACCCTCCCCCTACCACATCCCCTGAATGCCAAAAATTGATAACTGTATCTCTGGAATGGCTTAAAGGATTTTGATTAAATTTGGCACGATTAGAGACCTTCGTGGGAAACCTCTAAGGCCAGAGTTTCATTCCAGTCGGTTGAATAGTTCCAGAGTTATAAAGGGTCAAAGTCGGGGTTTTTGTGTACTCTGTGTGGCTGGGCTTTATTAACTGGCAGCTACCATGGCGGCTGATAGAATGTAAGTTGTTGGTATGAATAAAAAGTTCTTCTGATATACGTAGGTTTAAAAGCAATTGGTTTGGTATAAAAATGGGGTTTCAGGCAAGGGTTTGCCAGGGAAAGGGCAGTATAGTCAGGGTAAGGTTGTGGCATAAGATGATTGACTATTAATGGCTAATGTCTGCAGATGATACAATACTTATCAGGGACAGTGAAGAAAAGCTGCAAAGCTCTGCAAGCTTGAAAGTGTTCAGAAGAGGAGAAAATTGACAGCAATTTTGAGTAAAAGTAATGTTGTCTGGGTAAATGAGAACCAGGAAGATAGAGATATGAATATTGATATGTACAGTGAAAGAACTGAAGTAGTAGATTCTTATAAGTACCTTGGAGTAAAGATTTCAGATGGTGGAATGACAGAGGAGTTGAGTCGCAAATAGACGAATAGGTAGAGCTAGAGAGGTAACCTGACGTGTACAAAAAAGTGGGAAGAAACTAGGGGTGTCTATAGAATCCAGGGTTAGATTGTACGAAGGGACTGTTGAACCATCCTCTCAAGCGTGGATATCAAGTGTGTGAGAGGAAGGAGAAAGCTGTAGTGATGAATTGTTTATGTAGCACCTGTGGTATAATAAAAACTGAAAGGATGGGAAATGCAGAAATACAAACTAGCGGGAAAAGTGTTAATGTAAGTGAGAGGATGGATCTGAGTAGTTTGAGATGGTCAGGTTAAGGAAAAAGAATGGATGAGAAAATGTTGGTGACAAGCGTATGCAATTAAGAAGTGCTAGGAGGAAGAAGGGGAGAAAGAATTGGATGGATCATTTATGTGAAAGAATTGGAAATTTGGGGTCTCTACATCTAGGAAGTGAGAAAGTTGATGCAAGATGGAGGTGAATGGTGCAGTGTGAAAGGGTGGTTTGACATACTGTTGCTGAGCATCTTTGATGTGGAAGTTTTCTTTACAAGATTTATTCACGATTCAGCGTCTTAAGTGTGAATGTGGCAGTGACTGTTGTCTTCTCTTTTAATCTGGAACCACTTCCTGTTGGGGAAAACAACTAGAGGTAGTATGTGAGTTTTGACCACAATAGAGGGTGGTTGAAGAAGGGAAACTAAGGTTGGCTCATTCCTCTGTGAAAACCAAAATGAAGGACAAACCCTTCAAGCACTTACAGAAAGTATTGAAGTTATTTCTTTTGGTTTGAAATGTAAGAACATTATTTGAAGTAAGACCTGAAGCTTTCAAATCAAAATTACCATACATAGCAAACTAAAAAAAACTGATTAAATGAAGTAGCTAATAAGAAAATATTCTATAGCTGGACAATATCAGTTTTATTAATATCATTGTTTGCAGTTTAAAAAATGTGAGGTATATTGGAAAATCAGACAACTCTTCAGCTGGTTCGAAAAAAGTTTTCTCATGGTTATCAAAACATATGACGCGTACCTTTACTGTAAACAGCCATACTTTATGCACATGCAAAGCTGCAGGGATTATTTCTATTCTGTAAGTACTGTATTATTTTTTTTTAGTGAGTGGTAATTAGTAAAGATGTACTATATCCATATTGATGTTGAGGTGGTGAGTGCATCAGTTACAGGCGAAGCTCCATCCTCAGAGTAGTCATTAAAGGTGTCAAGATAAGTGATACCCGAGATACCTAAAATATGCTGAATTACCGCTGAGATTTGATCCGCTTTTGAAAGTGTGTAGATGGAAGTGTCATGTCTCAGACCACATGGTTCAGGTGACGTAAATCTGGTGGGATGGTGGAGTTTAGGCCACCCAGGCACACCCCCAAAAGAGAAAAGTGAGGAACAACATGTGATCCCGGACACATGGGCGGTTCTAAAATTATATGCGTACATGTTTTGATTTGTGATGTAACAGGGCAAATGGGAAATGATAATGATGGTAACAAAAAAATAATATGTTACTATTCCACCTTGATGGATATGGTAATAAGTCGTGGAAATATGAATAGTCTGAAAATAAAAAGGAAACGAACATGAACAACAGTTCCACAGCAACATATTTTTTATATCAACATGAACAACAGTGTTACTAAGCTGCATTCTCGGTGCAGATGTGATATGAGGTCATGGGAGATGGTTGCAAAAAGAAAATATGTCTGTAAGCCACAAAAGAAAACTCAAATGAGATAATATAGAAATTATCGTGGGTATACCTTATAGTATGGGAATGTCTTCGGATGTAGATATATATAAACAGTAAAAATTATGTACTTACAAAGAATGGTATACAAAAAATGGTAAATGCCAAATAGATACATACTTATTAAAATTATATTTTTGTAAACACTGGTGGAAAATATGGAAAAAGATTCAAGTAAAAAAAATTTTAAAAATGGTGTGCAGATACACAGTGATGTATCCAATAGCTGAGGATGGCAGGGAACAAAAGCATGCATACTACTGAGAAATTGTATGCAATTATTAAAAAACAGTAATGTAAATTGTTTTTACTGAATATCTCTTCCTAAGTATATGCATTTATCACTTGAATTACTCAAATATGTATTTTTAATTACCGTTTGATTGTTGGCTGCATTGCTCACATTTTGTTGCATCTCGCACACATTTTTCAATGGTTGGTTTCACAAAACTCGTACCTGTTTACCATTGAATGATTGAATTAAGTTATTAATCATTGGGAGAATTTTAGTGTCACAACTAATAAGGTTATGATTTGATTAGGTACTTGAACGTTTGTTTCCTTTTTGGTCGCTAACTGCACTTTGTTGTAGGTTGGTTGTACTTGGTAGGGGGCAGGGTAGAAGGGTTGTCCTCCTCCCCTAGGTAGGGGCTTTGCTAATTCTTGTCTGGGTGATAGGCTTCATTGAATGAGAAGAATTAGCTCTTTACTACACCAATAATTTTGAAGAACGCTATTTCAGTGGATGGGTTCTCTTAGGGAGGTGTGTAGTCCAGGAGGAACCTGGTGATAGGTGCTGACTTACAGGATCAGTGGGTTTTTTCATGTTAATGGTGTATATCTAGAGGTCCTACTGAGAATATGGGTGGT
Organism: Macrobrachium rosenbergii; assembly: GCF_040412425.1. NCBI lineage: Eukaryota > Metazoa > Arthropoda > Malacostraca > Decapoda > Palaemonidae > Macrobrachium > Macrobrachium rosenbergii. The sequence goes on along the minus strand of NC_089768.1, from coordinate 7,717,594 downwards.
TCCTTGGAAAACAGGGCCAGTTTATAAAGAGTTCTTGTCCAGGAGCTAACAATGAGCGACCTCCAAATACAATCAGTGCCCAAGGATGCTGGCACTGAATGGGGTCATCTGAACGTTGGCAGTGATGAACCAAGAACTGTATTTTCTTCCTTTTTTTATGGAAGGTGAGGCTGTATGATGGCCATTAGTACACCTGGATGTCTGATGGGTATCAGCTGTAATCTTTTGATGAAGGCAATGGTGATTTGAATGCCTCTGTGTTTGTCAAGAACCTCCTGCCATAGGCACGATCAATGAAATATGTGTGACAGGCATCTGTTGGGGTGGTGGTTTTTACCAATATTTTCTGTGTTTAGATGCCAAGCTCGTCTTTCTCCATCTGCATCTGGGGCCACATTTCTGACCCTTTATCCCATATTTATAGAGGTAAAAACAGTGTGGGTGGCTGGAGGTACCGCCTCTGTAGGGTTTTGTAAAATTCCCTTTTAATGGCGTTGGCTGCTGTAGCTTTGTAAATTTCACGGGAGGTATGTTGCGAGGTCTTGAAGGTAGGACCAGCCAAATCTTCTTCTTGAGGTTGAACCTCTGTGGTTTGCCATCTGTGTTGAGCTCTGGTAGTGTGAAGTAGGACTCAAACTCATTCAAGAATTTCCTTGCTGACGTGTCTTCCAGTGGACTGTTGAGGAGATCGAGGGCCCATCTGACATGGATGGGCACTGGCAAGGAGAACGCCATGATTCATAATTAGTGGAGTAGTTCACAGGAAATCCTTTCCCCTTCTGTATCCAGCCAGGCCATGTCACGAGCAAAGAGATTACCCAGGATCACCTCAATGAAGTCTGCCTTTTTTGCTGAACCCTAAACATGTTGGTGGTGGAACTGTATCTTTGATCTCTGGGACCAGATAGATAAATCATTAGTTGAGAAACAGGTCAGAAGGAAATTTAGTGTTTAAATACACACTTTTGTATGATGATATTTTGTGTATGCTTTAGTATTTCTGGAATTACCTTATCAACAGTAGATTCAGCCAAATTTAGTCCATCAGCTTTACACTTATTGTGCCAGGACTTGAGCATTGTATTTAGACCAGGAGTGGCTATGCCACTAATCATTCCATTAATCACCCTGGATTTGGTGTGAGTGCCATGCTTTTGTTTGCCAACTTTGAGAACAACCAGGAGCATTTGAAGGAAAGCACAGTAATCAGGCCATTAATGGATGGTTGTTGTTAGGTAGGTCAATCAAAGGGGGCACCAATGTACACTGCTTAAATAGTGAGATTTGACCTGCTTTTCATAGTGTGCGTGGACAGCAAAATTTGGTGTCTCAGACTATGTACTTCAGGTGAAGCTGATGATGCACAAGCACGTGTTCGAGAAGTTTCCCTGTGACTGCCTGCCAACCTTACAAGCTTAATCTGGTGTGACAGCAGATTGTGGGCTGCACAAGGGTGGGGAAAATATTTTAACAGGTCTTAGTATGGCAACTCTGTTTACCACTTTTTGTTTGCTTACATGAAACAAATTGACATTTGTGATTCTTCTCTAGATCTAAGTAACTACTGTCAGCCCTGTTGATGTGAGTGGGTTGCATTTTATCGTGAAGAATCATGAAGGGACGCAGTGTGTATCAAACTGCATTTCTCATGTAAGAAACAGCTTTGTTCCAAGTGATCGTAACTCAACCATGCCATCAGCATATATTGATGGTCTTTTTGGTCATAAATCCAATACCTTAAATTTCATGTAGAATGTCAAACAAATGTACCTGGCAAAAAGACGATGAAAAATTAAAATAGAATACCAAAATAGAAAATAAACATTCAAGCACCGCCATGATAGGTGGTCACTACATTCACAAGACTTCAAACACTCGGATACGACCACACAGTTACATTTATAAAAATAACCTTTGTGCAAATATTCAAAATTCACTTGAGAAATGGCCCAATATCGTTTTGAAACTGGCTCTGTGTGATATTGAAAAAGAGGAATGATGAGAGCTATACATTAAACAGTCATGCGTACAAACAAGCCATGCAAACAGAGTTATGTGAAATGATACAGCATCATTTCCAGCAACACAATACTGCTGTTTTTGTTTCTTGAAAGTGTCATTGGAGATCGTTATCGCAATTGATGATCTAGGAAAAATATATTAATTAATTAATTAATATTGGATTGAACATTGCGTGGGCAAAACTCAAATTCCAGATACTAATTATATAGGTAGGTCAACTGTAGAAATGTGGACGACATCGGCGTGTGAGTAAAATATCCGATAGAAATTATAAACACAATCAGCTGCATTAATAAAATTTCCAATAAATTATTTTGAATATTAAATATCCTTTGATAAAACATCCACCCTACAATACAAAAATAGTTTCCATTTAGAAACAGGTAATAGGACAGAATACACCCAACTAGACACGCTCCATTGGAAAGAGCGGCTGAACCAAATATGTAAAACAGAAATTAAACGACATCTCTTCTTGAATGTACGGTAGGCCAAAAGTATCATCTTTGTGAGCATATCACTTGACTTCATGAAAAAATCAGTGAAAGAACAAGGGACGGTAAATTCAGAGCATTGGGTAATGACGATGAACTAATTGAGCACAAAAATCATATGGAAAATATCTAGTAAAAGTTGCCAAAATGTGATATACCATGGGATCCTTTTCTCAAATGTCTGGGGAAATCTACTAGCCATTGGCTATTGCAGAGCTTCCAACAGACTATGACTTCAAGTTAACTGAAATATTGATGAATAACATGGACGACATAAAATGGGGAAAAAATATATATTAAATTCAACTGCCTTATACACTAATTGATGAATGTCATAAGAGTGATGAATTTGATTTTTTAATTTCAATTAATCTTTTCAAAACAGCTTACGTATGCAGTCAGTATTGATGAATTTATTAACCGATAAAAAAAAAAATTAATTCACCCATTCTCAGACGGCTTACATTCTTAAAATCAAGGGGCAAAACTGCCAAAACGGGACACTTTATTGGGAGCTGAATTTAACAGTCGTATTTGAATGGCACTTTCTTGTTGGGCTTCTGTGAAAGAATCCAATGAGCGCTGGGTTTTGCTTCCGTATGGTCTGTCCACAGTGATATTTGTCTCGCAGCTTATAATAAGAATTCATACGCTCTACTGACTTTGACTATTTGGACCCGGTTAGTTTTCTTCTGCTCCTTAAACATATCTCTCATACATTTATTTTTTATCTACCACACATTTGGCGAAAGCACTCGCATTTTGTTGGTTAACAGCATTTTTTTGTGTAATGTGACTGGTATAGTACCCTTCCAGTAATAACAGTAATGAAAACTAAAGATTTCATTGTCAGTTCTCATGTATGCCAAATATTACTTTTACCCTTTAATTAGAAATTTTCTACAAAACTTTCACATACTTTCTTCTTTGTGAAAGCCGACAACATTTTCCCCTATCAAACGTTCTGTTACCAGTCACACTTCAGTAGAATCCTTTCCTTGTAATTTCCCAGCTGTTCTGAATAATATTATGGCCACAAGATTACCTATAAGAATTTCTGTCACGGTTCCATGTCTACACAGGAAGAACTAATTCTTTCACAATTTTTTTTCAGGCTGTCCCTGTTGTAGACACTTTGCACACACTAGTCAACCTCTCAGTTGATTAATCACTACCAAACCACGGCATCGCATCTGTAATCCCATCAGATTACGGTATTTTTTCATTCTTTAACCTTTTTATTTTACTTCTTTATGTACTCGGCACCCACCCTTATAAGCATTCTCAAATATTTATTAACTTCTTCCACCCTAGCATAATTTATATCTACATCCACCATTGTTCTATATTCAGCAGCTCTCCAAAACAGTTGTTCAGTCAGCACAACTACATCCTATTCAGATACAATCTCTGCATTTGCAGTTTTTATACAAATATCTGTTTCCTCACCAATCTTTCTTACTGTATTTACTTTCTTCCGGTAAAACTTTTTCATCTCTTAAACACTTACTGAAATTCACCCTTGACTATTGTCTCCCACGCTGTTCTTAGCTGCCTTATTTGCTCTCCAGGGCACATTTACACTAGTTTCCTCTGCCCTGGAGCTGGGCATCTACAGTCTCCTTTTTTCTTGTATTCACGTTCACATTTCATCACCGAACATTCTACAGTACTTTTATTTTTTACATTCTTCAGTCTTAGCACGTTGTTAATTGAATTTAAAGTTAATTACCTTAAAAAAAAGCCTCATTTAATCCCTAAATCTCCAATTGATGTTATTTTTTACATTCTTCAGTCTTGGCTCGTTTTTCATTTAATTTAAACTTAATTGCCAAAAAAAAAGCCTCATTTGATCCCTAAATCTCCAATTGATGTTAACTGTGATCTTCACTTTCAGGTAAACCAAGAAAAAATCAGATAAATCTCAAGCCACTCCTCTGCTTTCTGTGCATTGTTTTCACCTAAACATGGGGATTTTTGTTTTCTTCTGCATCATATCCCCACATAGCCAGGAAAATATTACTTGAAAGGTTGTTTTCTGTGCTTGTTTATCTATTAAACAACATATGTGCTTTGCATGGGCTAGCAGATTTAATGCCATAGCTAAGTTGTGATTTTCACATTACAGAGTAGGGAGAATAATGTTATCCTGTAAGCCACTGCTTTGGGAGAAAGATGTTCGTCTGTCATTTAAAATATATATATATATATATATATATATATATATATATATATATATATATATATATATCTCACTAAGTCCACGTCGGAAGGTGAGTGAATACCAGGACTTTGAACAAGTACTTTCGTAGTTTATTCTACATTTTAAAGTTCACACTTGTTCAAAGTCCCGGTTTTCACTCACCTTCTGACGTGGATTTAGTAATATTCTCAAGGACGCGTTTCTTCGTGCTGCATTGAGATATATATATATATATATATATATATTATATATATATATATATATATATATATATATATATATATATATATATATATATATATATATATATATATATTACTTTAAATGACAAACGAACACCTTTCTCCCAGGGCACTGGCCTACAGGATAACATTTTCCTCACTCTGTAATGTGAAAATCACAACCTATCTATGGCATCAAGTTTACAACTCTGTTCCAAGCACATGGAAAGACTGTGATCTGTGTGAATGAAGAGAGAGAGAGAGAGAGAGAGAGAGAGAGAGAGAGAGAGAGAGAGAGAGAGAGAGAGAGAGACTCTCAGGTGAAGGTGAAGAACAGGAGCTTCATGCTGCAGGATATTAAGATGAAAAAGGAGTCGAGTCGGAGGAAGCCTTCTCGTGCCCTCCCTGGAAACTCTTTGGTCGCTCATTAACATTCTTGCCGAGTGAAGTGTAATTAAGAGATTTCTGCGTACCCTGAGAAAAGCTCATGAACGGCGCAGCATTCCGGCAACAATAGCCTATTTGCATCGGCAAGAGAGAGAGAGAAAAAAAAACCCACCTCTGTGTTGTGATTGATAAGGGAACCAAGAATTCTGTGTATCAGAATCATGAGAACCTGGGTCTTAATTGTTCCCGGGACCAGGCATGATTAATCGAGGCAGTTTATTACCTCAGTAATTACAAAAACCGAACACCTGACACCTCACCTTCACGCCTCTGTCACAGCTTCACCGTCACTATATCCTCTCCTCACTTGCTCTTGTTTTGTTCTTCTTTGCGAATCTTAACCTTCCTCCCTCTCTTTCTCCTCCTACGCTGGGTCTGTTTCATTGACGAGGAACGGAGCACAGAACAACACTTATATGTGGTTCTGCCATATTCCTTTGACAATTTAATGTATGTTGTGATTCTATTTCACGTCTATTTTTGTCATTAGTACTATAAATAAATCTTCAATACTTAGGATCGTACCCTTTGTTATTAAGAAATACATTTTATAACTTTCTTTCAATAGATGTACATATACATATGTACACACAAACGTACATATATATTTATAAAAATACATTTATACATCATCTCCAACATCCCTTGCCACAAATGGTATCTGTGAAATTCCGACATTTTCAGTGGGGCAGGTCGCAGACCTAGCAACATCATGCCATAAAAAAAAAAAAAACTGAAAGGGTTAACAGTTAACTGTTATAGCAGCCCTCTTTAAACGTAAGAATGCGTACAAACACATGAAACAACAATAGACCCGCACAAACACACTCACATATACATATATGTATGTGTGTATATATATATATATATATATATATATATATATATATATATATATATATATATATATATATATATATATATATATATATATATATATATATATATATATATATATATACATTTATATCACATCACCGTGATATTTCATATACACAAACAGAAAGCTACAAATGTAGTTTAATATCCAATTCGCTCTACCTCGGAAATAACACCAAGGGGGATTGTAATTGTGAAGTGGTTCATCACCTGGCAGGAACGAACTGCCGAACAGCGAGTACCAACGACGTTCAGTGGAGGATTTAGATCACATTATTAACAAATGACAAATTACTGGTGTGGAGGTAAGAATTATGTGTAGTTGCTGTTCTTAGGTCAAATAAAGACGGCTGTATTTTATCCCTGTTGCTGTGCAATTAGGGCCCTGTTGCATCTTACGGAAATATAAGTATTAACTGTTCTCCCTTGTCTAATTTGGTTAATCCTTTAAACCTCGTAGTAGTATATATATATATATATATATATATATATATATATATATATATATATATATATATATATATATATATATATATATTTATCCTGGATTATTTTTTTCTCAAATAAGGATTCTAGGAACTTTTGAGAGTATGGTATTCCTTTAAACACGTCAGACAAAGGGGAGCATCGCATTTCTTCCTGTAATATCTGAATTTTTTCCTTTTATTTTTGATCTACGCTAATTGTGGTAACAAGTTTTGCAAAGTTTCTCTACTGAGTTTTCCTTTTTTGTCTGTACGCAAGAATTTTACAATGTGGCCTTTAAGATAAAGACTCGGTCACTGGTACCTATTGAAAGGTGGAAAATTTATATATAGTTTGAACCCAAAATAAATATATTTAAGGGGAAACATAATTTTCATTTATGGAAGATAGCTGACATCTGAGCACGATAAGTGAAGCTCCAAAATAGTTAATTGTCGAGCAACTTGTTCCTACGGAAGTGAAAGCACGCAGTACAACAGACAGTTTTCAAGAATCGAATACCTTCCCCACTACAGAATATTTGGTGACGGCTTAGGGGATTATTCGAACTCCACAGCCGACAACAAGAAGAAACAATTAGTGTGTGCTGTCTCTAAATCTACAGACCATCTTCAAGCAGGTCCAGCGAAGTTTGTAATCAGACAAAATCGACAACATCAAAATAAGTGAAAGGTGTTTCCCTTATAAAGACAGTTACAAAATGCAACCAATTATAAGTGTTTCACCGAAGATTCCGTCTCTCCACACTCAAATCTCCACTCCGAAAATTAAGAGAATTTAAAAATTACAAGGCGATTTAGCCACAGAGAAGCTCCACAATCATCGATTTTCGTGAAGAAGGAAGAACATCAGTGCATCAAACATAAAAGCAGAAGACGAATTTTACCACCTAATTCAAGAAGATACACAGTTTCACTCAGCGAGAGAGAGAGAGAGAGAGAGAGAGAGAGAGAGAGAGAGAGAGAGAGAGAGAGAGAGAGAGAGAGAGAGAGAGAAATTTTATGCAGCAGCCAACGTAGAAGAAAAACGCGCTCATTTCCTTTGCAATCCGCGAGAGAGAGAAAAGAAAAGAGGCCCAAGCAACACAAACGCAAGAAGTTACACGACGTCTCCATCCCAGTAAGGCAGCCAAGAAAATCGTACGACCACAGAAAGACGCCCAGACTCGAAGACGGCAAAGATAAGTCCTTGAATATCCTCACACAAATACACACAAGATTTAGTTTATTTTACTAGAGCTAACATGATGTGAATGCTTCTGTTTGACATTTTCAAAACACAGAACACTTGTACTTTGAGATTCATTAGATACTTAAATTCTTTGGCAACAAATTTTCTTGTTTTACTAATCAACACTAATCAGTCGCTAAGACTTTTCCAATATTTGTATTTACTAACCTGTATTATAACTTATTTTATTTTATTTTATTGCAATTAAGGGAGAGGTTTAGATTTTTTGTATATTTTAAGTGATTTTTCAGTTTACTTCAATGTTTAAGAATTTATTGCCATTGATGAGTAAATGCACTGAGAGAGATCGGCACGCAATAAGAAAGTAAGAACTGTTCGTACGAGAAGCCAAACAAAACAATTGAAAATGGCTACTACGACTACTTCAGCTCCATCAAACATAACCTCCACTGTTGCTCATAAATTACTTGCGAGTGACCATATTAACAAATTACGGGGAAGGAAAGGAGAACGCAATTCTTGTAATCTAGAAACATGGATTGAGCAAGTAGAAGCCCATTTGAATAACAGACACAGACAAATTAAATGAAGCCAAAGCCTATCTAGATTTGTCGTCAGGAGATATAGGATGTTACGTTCATTCTAGTGCTTCTGGAAGAATTAAGAATCGGGAAGAACTAAAACAATACCTGAGGAGAATATATTCCACAGTAGGCGAAATAGATCCTGTTATCAGTCTTGCAAAGACAGCTCAAGTATGGAGAGTAGACAAAAGAAACTACCTCAGAATGAATCCTCAGTTACTTAGCCATTTCAAGGAATGGAGCCATTTGTCAACGACTCCAGGAGGTCAAAAGGTAATAACAATTGAAAACTGCCGTAATCTGTTTAGGTTAGCTTTGCTGTTGGGAAGCCTACCCGCAAAGGCTCTTGAAAAGATGAATCATACTTGGGGTTTAGAAGACAATGTCATTGAAATGGAAAATGAAGTGAGCAAAATTTTAGGTAGAAATCCTGAAGGGAATGATCTATACAGACCTTTAGTTACTGTAGGACAAGGGAGAGGGGAACCTAGTCATCAGAATAGGAGATCTAGGACACCAGCTAGAAATCTGAATAAGAATCCAGGTAACACGTATCAAGGAAGACCTTCCACAGTTACATGTCACAACTGCCAAAAGAGAGGGTATTAAGCAAGTGAATGCTAGGGAACAGCTTATTGTCCTTACCATACGAGAGGACATTCACATGATAAGAGGTTATTGTTGCTATCAAAGGACAGGACTCACATGCAGTCAAGTATATACACTTAAACCCGCACACATACACACATGCAAATGCACACACACACGCACACGCACATATATACACACACACATATATATGTGTGTGTGTGTGTGTTTGTGCACTTGTGTTTATATAAACACAATTTCACACACAGGAGTTTCTTTCTAGAATGAAATCTTATGTTTGTTGATTATCGTTAAGTCTGGTTTCTTCCTTTGTTCTGTATGCTGACCTTCCTCCAGGTCAAAAATGTTTCAAAAGCCCATTGCAGCTCTTCCTATGTCTTTAGAGGATTAGGTGCTGTACGACGGTTTTTAAGGGGGTAAGTTACTTTGCGGTGGCTGATTGGCTGGGTCCCTGAGTCGCACGGCTTTCCCCTGATGATTCCGTCTCTCTCTCTCTCTCTCTCTCTCTCTCTCTCTCTCTCTCTCTCTCTCTCTCTCTCTATATATATATATATATATATATATATATATATATATATATATATATATATATATATATATATATATATATATATAATGTATGTGTGTGTGTGATGTTGAACGGGTCGTTTATCCAGTCGCGTTTCATTGTTACTATTCGTTCTTTTTTGTTGATTCTCTCTCTCTCTCTCTCTCTCTCTCTCTCTCTCTCTCTCTCTCTCTCTCTCTCTCTCTCTCCTCTTTTCTGCATCCTTGACAGGACACCGTACTGAAGAATGTGTGTTGTTACCCGCAAAATGCTTAAATATGCATGTGTCTGAGGTAAAAATTAATCAGACAATAATTGTCTACTGATTCGTGGTTATTGTATGAAAACTAAAAAGACCTCAACTATAATTTGACAGTCTTGGCTCCATTTCTGCTTGTAACTTTTTGTTATTAGCTTCTGTAGTGTTGGCAAAGAGCACCCTGGTTGTTCTGACCAACATAAAAAAAGTTTTTGTGTTTACATGCAACTTTATTCCCTTTTCCATAGCTTTGTAGTCGAACTTTTCATTCCACATTTCCACGGATGATGTAATCAAGGCAGGTGAAGATACTCAATGCCGGTTTTTCCTTCAGGTCACAGAAAGGAATCCCTATGGCTGTTATTAGTACTTTTGTGGCTATCTCTGGAAGATTCTAACTGTTTCTAGTTGCTCCTATTTAGTAGCAATAATGTTGCTTCGCGTAGTTGGCGCCATATCATCTATCTGCACTTTAAGAGCTGTATAGTTCACAAGGTTATCTACAGTTTCAACGACAAAACTTATTACCTCCGCCAATAAAGTTAGAACACGCTGGGTTTTACTTTTGAGAGAGTTTGAATGGTAGAAAATTAATTTAAGAAAGGGCAAAGAAATTCTGATAAGTTGGCCAAGAAAAATTCCAGATGATCAAATTCAGAGGATATCGATGAGAAACTATTTTGTTTCAGTGCTGGAAAGATTTTATCCTGTGATATTTAATAGCTCCAGTCGGTATGAAACTCTGCACCTATGATCCTTAGATTTGATAATGATAATTACTATGCATTCAGCAGTGCACATAATAACTCGGTTACACTGGCTCTTAGCAGTTAGACGAGTGAGTGACTGGGCGTTTCCAATTTCGAAATTATGCAAATAATATTTTAGAACATTAATGAAAGTTTTCCGTCCTTAGTTTTGTTTATGAAATCGATTTCAATTAATCTCTACCGCGTGTCTAATCCATACTGCTTGAGTATTTGGAGTTAGTGAAATCCTTCATGCAAAGCATCTCCATCACTTTTACTTGGAGTTGTTTCTGTGTCACCTTTACTTTACTAGTTTTCCCAGAAAGTTTTATGGATTTTGGCGCTCTGTGTAAGACCTATGAAAGTTAAAGTGTTCAACCCCATTTCCATACCCTTGATAGCTTATCCTAATTCTTTTCATTTTTGAATGTGTATTTAATCACAGCCACAAGTTATTCTGTGTACTGAATCTCAGTATTTTTTATCATTCATTTAGTTTGAGAATTTTGCACAATATGAAAAGAAAGATGAAAAATGTAGGCCCTAATGTACAGTATGACGACTGGCATGAAAACATGTAGCCTCTACAACCAGTCAGAAATAAAACTTGAGTGATTATATCAAAGCTTCTCAAGACTCGGAATTTTACATTCATTTAGGGATTTGATGAAAAAAAAATTGTTTTTAAGTGTATAAGTATACAGAGTGTCGGCAGATATCAAAAGCAGATATAAAAATTTAAACCATATTTACCACAACAAAACCATTCCACCCTTAATTTCAGCTTTTTCGAATGCATGTACACGTATAGTAAACACAAATATATGCATATATATGTATATTATATATACAGTATATATATACATTATATATATATATACATATATAACTTTAATCAGTAAGATATATTTCCATTTTCACTTGAAACTCTGGAATCAAGTATGAAACCTTATGCGAGAAACTTCCGCAGCATCGGCTACACGAGGACTGTAATAGAATGAGTGCATGCTATGAAGGATGAGAAAAAACAATTTCATTTTTCCATAAACTTTATGACATTTAGAACAAAATGATGCTCTAAACTGCGTTATTAGAGCAATGCCAGTGTGTTTGAATGACGTCTTAATGGTGTTTAGAATCGTATAGCTATGGAAAATGTCAGACTTCCCTGAATGTGGGGACAGAGGTGAAGAGTAATAACATTATAAAGCCAAGAAGATGAGATGTAGAGAAGGATCAATGACTTCATAATTGCCAGATGGATGGGGTACGTAGATGGTAAAATGTTATTATAACTAGAAAGATGGGCTGCGAAGGGAGTAGGACCAAGTGGAGATGGAAGGAAAGCCACATAATATCTTGGTAGCAAAAATACCTCCTAACATCATCATTGAAGAAAAAGTTAAGTATATCTTAGTTTTACCAGACCACTGAGCTGATTAACAGCTCTCCTAGGGCTGGCCCGAAGGATTAGATTTATTTTCCGTGGATAAGAACCAACTGGTTACCTAGCAACGGGATTCCACAATAAGCTGTAGGTCCCGTTGCTAGGTAACCAATTGGTTCTTAGCCACGTAAAATAAATCTAATCCTTCAGGCCAGCCCTAGGAGAGCTGTTAATCAGCTCAGTGGTCCGGTTAAACTAAGATATACTTAACTTTTTTTCAGAAGGAATCCGCCATAGCACAACGAACCACCACAGCGATGAATCACTTTTGTCTGCTTCGAAACAAAAGGAAATAAAGAATATTCTTTCCAAAGTAAAAGTAATAACTGGTTGTTTCACTCTGTTGTTCAAAATTACTCAGGTAAACTCTCTTAGACTTTAAGAGGAAGGAAAATTTTCCTATCACGGAAACATTCACGATGCAGCGAAATTTATGCTAATGAAGTAGGGCTCTCATTTACATTCTTGTTAATTTCTTAATTTCTTGAGGACACTGATGGATCTCTTAATTTTTCTTCTTAATTCTCCTTAATTCTCGTTCTAATTTCACGAGAGAGAGAGAGAGAGAGAGAGAGAGAGAGAGAGAGAGAGAGAGAGAGAGAGAGAGAGAGAGAGAGAGAGAGAGAGAGAGTTGCTATTAGTTTTATGGGTGTTTACTGACTAAGCTTAAACCACGAGTGATTTCTTCTTATTGTATGAATATTTTGTTAATTTCGAAGTACTATCCTCACCTTCTGTCTCAGTCAGAGTAGCAGTATTTGCAGCAATAGTAGCAGTATTAGTGTTAATTTTCTCTGTCAAGCCTTTTATATCCTGGAAATAACGGAAACAAAGAAGCAACAGCCCAGAATGGTATTTGGGATAAGGGTAATTTATCCATCGTTTTACAAATGAGCAGATAATTTATTCATCTGTACAATTCCCATTGCTGTTGGCGATTCGAATAGTGCTGAAGCGCGAGAGCTTTTTATTTGTAATTTTTTAATATAAATACTACAATTGCACCATCCTTCCTCTTAATTGTAACAGCCCGAGAATTTGCTGTCTAGATGTGAGTGGGGCGCGTTTCGATTCTTTAAGACAATGGGAATCTTGAACCAGTGATACTTAATGTTTCCCTTTTCTTTTGATAAGCGACAGGAAAAGGCTGTTCATATTTCACTGAAAAATGCCAGGTTTACAAGAACCTATATCGATCAAGTAAGTTACTTGTGCTGAAACTGAAACCTGGAAATAATAATGAAGTGCTAAAACCACAGCAGAACGACCTTTGCTATGTAGACTTTTTTTTTTTTGAATGGGCACATGGAGGTTTACTCAAAGTAACTATATTAGAGAAAGAAGTTAGGAAACCAGTAATCGTGCTTATTCATTAGCTGAGGTAAATACCACTGCTGCCGCCCTATAGTCTTCTCTCGGTCTCCCATATTGCATTAACAGCAATATTTTGAGATCTCGTTTCATTATATGATCCCTGCCATTTCCTTTTGAGGATATTCACAAGATTCATTTTCCAGCTGTAATACAGATTTGTGTTTGGGACTTTTAAATATATATGTCAACATTCCGCCATTATTTTATCTATTGTACGGAAAGTAAACCTATGGTTAATCGAAAATAATTTGCTGAGCGATTAAGATTACGGCATGTTTGCGTTGCTTCTTCTGCCTTAGAAAATTTATACCTTAGTTTGGTTAAGCATTCCATTTGTCGAAGGTACCCGCCGGACCCTGCTCAGCCAAGGATAGCATTTTTACCCATGCTTGGGTGTATTACTGAAGTATTTCTACACCTGCCTAGAGAAAGAGAGCTCTCATCCCCATTAAGTAACCTGCGGAAGGGAATGATCGATGAAGACTGATCTGATAACAAACAAAAACTCGTATCTGTGGAATGTTCCTGGAAATGAGTTCACGCACCCAGAGCTTCTTTGCCTCCAGAACAGGCATCATAGTGTTTTGAATATCAAGTGAACTATTAACACAAATCTCGCAGTGCCTTGTGCCCTTTTTATACGTTATTTAGCTTGCTTTTTTGTCTATTTGTTTGTTCGTCTTGATCAAATCTTGTAACTTAATTTTCATCCTGTTCCCTTCGTCCGATGGACTTGAAATTTTCCATGGTTGCTCAATCCTGGTGACAGTACAACCTTACATGATCAGTAGGTCAGCAGTGAACTCAGCTGACCCTACAGTGACCTCTTCCAGGATCTCAGGATTTGCATGAAACTCTTCGGATTTTTCATAACTTCTTTAACTTGGTAAAAAACTTTACAGATTTTTCAAACCTTCTTTGTCTCTACAGGATATCAATTTCGTTAGCAGTAATCATAAATCGGTTACAATTTCTGTCAAGACTAAAAAGTATAAAATAAAAATAAAACATTAAAAAACAATTTTTTGAAATATGCTTTTATTAAAATGCATTAAAAACTGAAAAATATTTTTTGAGACACCAGGATTTTCTTACAATTAATTATGTCTACAAAAATAAAAGCGCGGGCGCCAAACATGGAAGGAAATGCTACAAGAGATAAAAAAAATAAATTTTTTTTCTTGTAGCATTTCCTTCCATGTTTGGCCCCCACGCTTTTATTTTTGTAGACATGATTAATTGTAAGAAAATCCTGGTGTGTTTCAAAAAAATATTTTTCACTTTGTAGTGTATTTTAATAAAAGCGTGTTTTAGAAATTTATTTGTTTATATAAATTTTTTGGCTAAATTTCTCTGATTTCACACATTTGACACTAGCAAAAACGACCTTTGTCTCTCCATGCCGTCGACAGTCTCATAAAACGAGAAGGTGTGTAATGAAAAGTGATCGTATGGACAAATGGACTGCATGCTTAATGTAAATAGTACCAGAATTAGGCGCTTCCACTTACTGAGCAGTCCCTCTAGACATGAACTCAGACCATCATAAGTTGCTGTGGGATACGACGAGAGGTACTCGCCTCACTCTCAAAATCTGACGAGTACGCCCATTGTTTCCTTGTTTCCTTGTTTGCTCGGCCATTACGCCATTACTCATCTTCAGTGACGGCATTATGACGTGCGACATATTAACACACGACATTTTGACCGTGGCGACATTTTGACAGTGATGACGTTTTGACGTGCGGCGTTCTGTGGTGCAACGTTTTGACGGGCGACATTTTTGTCCACGACATTTTGACGCGTGACATTTTGACATGAAATCGACGTAACGACAGTAAAATAATGGGTGATAAACTAGAGGGAAGTAGCCTACCGTTGTCCAGCAACCGCTCCACTGGCTCGCACATAAAAATATTAGCCAGCACTGGGTCGAGAAGACTCCCCATAGCCATGTGGTCACCCCGAAAACATGCTTTATGATTAAAAACAAAGGCGGTGCCCTGCAACTCCAACGTTCATAGTTTCTTGACACTGTCGTAGTTAAATCCATGAAACAGTGTGTCATTATCGGTGAAAATCTTATCTAAAATAATCCTCCACAAGAATAGTTGCGTATAAGCTCCTTCATCGAAGCTTACCATAAATAGACCTGATTCCTGACACAAAATCAAACTCAAGCGAATTTTTCAAGGTGTAGCTGTTAGAAGAAAATTTGGTTAACAATTGTACCAAACATTTTGCTAGTTTATGACTGGGCGTATCATATGATGTTAAAATAGGTCTTAAGCGAATACCCTCTTTAGGTATTTTTGGCAGACCGTACATAATACCCTAGGAACCTCCAGTGCTTAATAAATCTTGATATGTATCATTATCAATAACTTTCTGCTCTAAAAAGAATCTTAGAAGCCTGCTAATTTTTCTTCTGAGCCGAAAACAGAAAATCTGGATCACCCAAGCAACGGAATTTAAAGGTGTCTTTGAGAATTGTTTCGAGTTTCTGGATATAATCCGTCTTATTGAATAAAGCAACACCTTTGCCTTTGTCTGCCCTAAGATTGTCCTGTTTACTCAGTTTCTGAAAAATTTTCAAATCTTTCTTTTCGTCCGACCATTAAATGTCAGTTGATTCCAACAAACCAATTGACAATTATATCTATTTTTAAACATAAAGATAGGTGAACCTTTTTATGGCATCTAACGTCGTCTACTTATATACTTGTCCTAGATGTGATCTAGGAAAATCTGGTGCAGCCTCAAGGAGACTTCTTAAGTTCCGCATAAATTGCTTTTTATTGTGATTTTGTACTTTTAGATAAGTACTTTTATTCTAATTTTATTATGTTATTGTAATTTTCAACTTGAAAATGGGGCTGGTGTCCGAAACGTTGCTTCAATAAAGGTATGTTAAATTAAAACGAACGTCTGCATTGGAACCCTTTCTTCTATATATATATATATATATATATATATATATATATATATATATATATATATATATATATATATATATATATATATACATACGTGTGTGTGTGTTTTTGTCATAAACATACATGACTTTATTTTACTTTTCACAACCGCAAGCCGCAAATATCGCCTAATATCCAGTTCACTATACCTCGGGAATGCCTTACACCCAAGGCGAATTAAAAATGGTAAGTGATTCGTCACTAGCAGGGTTCCAACCGTTGTCTGGGAATAAGTCTGTCTTTAAGTCTGATAAGACTTCCAACTGCTAGTTTTTTTTTTCTACCTAATATAGAATTATGTAAATTTTTATCTATATCTGTTTTTTTAATCAACAATTATTCATATTAATTCCATTTTAGCTAGAGAACGAGACACTTATCTTGAAAATCGTGACATTTGCTGTAATAACCCATCTTCAAAGACTTTCTGAGGTGCATTTAGAGCTCCTCGGATGAAGGAAACAAAAGCTTAGTATGCTTGAGTATTTCACCTGGCAAAATTTTTGGAACAATTTATATTAGTCAGATGACTTTTTCCCTGTGAAAACACAGTACTCTGAAAATGTTTCCATATGTTTAGGGATAACAGTCGGTTTTTTAGGGAATACCTACATTATTCATAGCAGACAGGACATCAAGGAAATAGCCTAGAAAGGATAACAGCAATATACTCATTAGAGCAAGAAATTATTTTTCATATCCCAGCACCAAAACCTCTTGAAACGTATATAGTCATATACACGCAAATACACATACACACACACACACACACACACACGCACGCACGCACACACCAACACGGAGTCACCTAATGTACAAAGTGTAAGTAGGCGTCGGTCGAGAATAATTTGGGACGGACACCGGACATTAGATTTGATGAGAGTCGTGATCAAAGCCACCTGTTGAACCCCTGAGGGGGATGATGGAGGAAGAACTATAAACAAGGATAGTGGAGATGACCAAGGTTCAATGTAGTAAAAGGACAGGATAGTATATATATATATATATATATATATATATATATATATATATATATATATATATATATATATATATATATATATATATATATATATATATGTGAATGAATGTGTGTGTGTATATTTGTGCGTATGTGACTTTACGTATCAAGAGGTTTTGGTGCTGGGATGTGAAAAATAATTTCTTGCTCTAATGAGTATATTGCTGCTATCCTTCACTAGGCTGTTTCCTTGATGTCCTGTCTGCTATGCATAATGTAGGTATTCCCTAAAAAATCGATTGTTATACCTAAATATATGGAAACATTTTCAGAATACTGTGCTTTCACAGAGAAAAAGTCATCTGACTAATATGAATTGTTTCAAAAATTTTGTCCGATGATATACTCAGGCATACTAAACTTTTGTTCCCTCTATTCAAGGAACTCTAAATGCACCTCAGAAAGTCCTCCTTTAACCTAAACTAAGAATGTAGTGGCAAGAACGTTAAGTTGCATATTATTATTATAATGACAAAGAATTCAATTTTTCTTGAATATATATATTTTTTTATTTATTTCATTATAGATGATTTGAAAAGTGTTTTATCAGCTATGTAGGAGAAAAGCGAATAGGTGTAATTAGACGGAACAAGAGGCGCGCGAGCGGTACCCACTCGGACAGTTTCCATCCTGGATGGTTTGAGTTGTGGTTGCGATGGTGTCCGTGGCTTGTTCTTGATGCCTCCGCACGCAAAGCAATGGGAGATTGCCTCCTAAAATACGCCCGACAGCCTAATGATGATAGCCAGCCGTTTTCCCCGACATAATAGTAATAATAATGATTATTATTAATGCACGCAATTATGATCAGCAATGCACCATTTGGACAGCACGATTGAAAACTAATTATGTAATTATTGTGTAATCAACAATAAATTATGACGACGTGTTGGTCATTATTTATTATATTTTGGCTTCAATAAGAAATTTCTTCCTCTGGCAGGAAAGAAATAGGGATAAGAGAGGCTGGTCCTCTCCAGAAGGCAACGGGGGAGGGGAGGAGGGAAGTCTGGTGTTCTGATGCCCTTTGTGTTTCTCTTTGGGATTTTACCTACACACTCTTGGCTGTGGTTTCCTTTCAAAACAGACATTACAGACATTCTGTTACTTTGTTTGTCTGTCTCTCAATCACACACACCCAACCACACACACTCACCCACCCACCCAACAAAACATCCACCCACACACACACACACACACACACACGCACATATACCCACCCACCCACACACACACACACCCACCCACCCACCAACCCACCTACGCTTTCACTCTCACACACCCACCCACCCACTCACTAACCCACCCATCCACACCCACTGATCCACCTATCCACACTTGTCCAACCAATCACCCACTGGCACACACAAACACACACCCACCCACCCACATATCCATCCACACACACACATACTGACCCACCCACCCATCCACCCACACACACACACAAACACGCACTAACCCACCCACCTACACATACACCCACCCACTCACACATGCACACACGCTGACCCGCTCACCAACACACACACACACAACCCCCCCACCACCCGCCCACTAACACACACACACACACCCACCACCCACCCACAAACACACGTACACACACACACACACACACTGACCCACCCACCCTCACACACACACATATACACCCACATAAACACTGACCTACACTCAGACGTGCACACACACACACACACCAACCCACCCATCCACCCATGCTCATGCACACACACACTCGCACCAACCCACCTACCCACACTCACACACACAGACACTGACTCACCCACCCGCGCACACACGCACACACTGACCCACCACCCACCCACACACATACACTCATGCACACACTGACCCACCCACGCACATGCACACACACACACATACACACCCACACCAACCCACCCACCCTCACATACACCCACCCATCCACACACACACACACTGACCCACCCAACCAAACACATGTACACACTGACCCATCCACACACACACACACACACTGACCATCCACCCACACACTCACACACACACATACCTATCCATCCATACACACACCGACCCACCCACCCACACACACAGTGACCGATCCATACGCACACTGACGCACCCACCCACACACTCATGCACCATCCTACCCATACACACACACACACACACACCGACCCACCCACCCACACTCTCACACACTGACCAACCCACCCACCCACACACACACACACACACACACACACACACATATACACACACCAACCCACCCATAAACACACCAACCTACCCAACACACACGACCCACCCACCCACCCACACACACACACACACACCCACCCACACAATCACACATTGGACCACCCACTCCCACACTGACACACCAACCACCCACCCACCCACCCCACCCACACACACACACACACACACACCGACCCACCCACCCACACACTCACACACTGGACCACCCACCCACACACTCACATACCAACCCAACCGGAGGTGAATTAAGTTTTCTTAATACAACAGGTGACCATTTAGTAACTCTCAAGTACAATTTTCTTTTGCTTTATGTTTGTCATTTTCTTCGTTCAGTTGTTTTATTCATGTGCATTTCATTGTTCGCTTTGAATAATAATAATAATAATAATAATAATAATAATAATAATAATAATAATAATAATAATAATAATAATAATAATAATAATAATAATAATAATATCAAAACATTCTATTATTTTCATTGACATTTGCACTTAAACATAATCATTATGACATATCACTTATATTACTTTATACAAATCAAAGGAAATTACTTCTGTGAAGCATTAAATTCACAGCCTCAAAGGAACAAATAAGTTTTAAACAGCTACTGAATTCCATGACTTACCCTTACCTGCGCTTATTCTTACCTGATTCTTGAAGACTGGGTGCAAGCACTTTCACCCGTAACAGTAGTTATTATGAACTTTTAAGAGATTTATCTTTGGCAAGACAGCATCTATAAATCAAATTTATCCTTTAAGAGAATATAAAAAAAATTTACTGTTATTTCAAACAACAGTAAGAGCATTGTATTTTCTCTGCTAATAAAAAAAATAAAAAAAAAAACATTTTCTAAACATGCTTTTATTAAATGCATTAAAAGTAAAAATTTTTTTTGTGACACACCAGGATTTTCTTACAATTAATCATGTCTACAAAAATCAAAGCGTGGGGCCCAAACTTGGAAGGAAATGCTACAAGAAAAGAAATAGATTTTTTTATTTCTTGTAGCATTTCCTTACATGTTTGGCGCCCACGCTTTGATTTTTGTAGAGATGATTAATTGCAAGAAAATCCTGTTGTCTCAAAAAAATATTTTTCAGTTTTTAATGCATTTTAATAAAAGCATGTTCTAAAAAATTTATTTTTAATGTTTTTTTTATTTTAAACTTTTTAGTTATGACAGAAATTGTAACCGATTTATGATCGTAGTTAACGAAACTGATATCCGTTTACGGGGGAGGGAAGGTGAGGGAAGGAGGAGGGGGAGGGAGAAGGGGAAAAAGAGGGAAGTGGAAGGGGGAAGGGGAGTAGGAAGGTGAGGGGAAGGGGAAATGGGAGGGAGGGGGGGGAGGAGGAAGGCGAATGGAGGGAGAAGGAAAGGGAAGGGAGGGGAGGGGTGAGGAAGGGGAGGCGAAGGAAGGGGGATGGGAAGGGAAGGGAGGGAGGGGAAAAGGAAGGGAAGATGGAAGGTGATGGGGAGGGGGAGGGGAAGGTGAAGGAGGGGGAGGAAGTAAGGGGAGGAGAGGAAAATGAAAACGGAATGGAGGGAAAGAGGAGGGGGAGTGGTGCAGGAGGAATGGGGTAGGAGAGGGAAAGGGAAGAGGGTAGGGGTAAGGGAGGGGAGGGGAAGTGGAGGGGGATGGAAGAGGGAAGGGGAGAGGACACAGCAAAATTAACACTTGATCGTGTGCTCCGGAAGGGGGAAGGGAGGAGGGTGAAAGCGGAAGATAGGGTTTAAGGGAGGGAGGAGGGGGATGGAAGGGGGAAGGGGTAGGGGAGGCGAGGAGGAAGTGGGAGGGAGGGGGAAGGAAGGTGGAAGTGGAGTGGATGGAATAGGGAAGGGGAGAGACGAGGGAAGGAGAGGATGAGGACACAGCTAAATTAACATTTGATCGCTTGCTCCGGAAGGGGGAAGGGGAAGGGGGATGGAAGAGGGAAGGAGAGGGAGAGGACACAGCTAAATTAACACTTGGTCGTGTGCTCTGGAAGGGGGAGGGGGAAGCATGAGGGGAGGGGAAGGGGAAGGGAAGGAGATGAGAAGGGGAAAGGGGAAGGAGATGGGAGAGGGAAGGGGAGGGGGAGGGGAGAGGGAAGGTGAGGGGAGGACACAGCTAAATTAACACTTGTGTGCTTTGGAAGGGGAAGGGAGAGGGGAGGGGAGGGGGATGGAAGAGGGAAGGGGAAGGGATGGAAGAGGAAGGGGAGGGGAGGATACAGCTAAATTAACACTTGATGGTGTGCACCGGAAGGGAAGGGAAGATGAGGGGAAGGGGATGGGTAGGAAGGGGATGGAAAAGGGAAGGGTAAGGGGAGGGAAGAGGGAAGGGGAGGGGGAGGACAGCTAAATTAACACTTGATCATGTGCTTTGGAAGGGGTGGTAGTGGGATGGGTGGGGAAGGGAATGGAAGAGGGAAGGGGAGGGGAGAGAAGTGGGAAGGGGAGGGGGAGGGAAGAGGGAAGGGGAAGACACAGCTAAATTAACACTTGATCATGTGCTGGGGATGGGGAAGGGAGAGGGGGACGGGAAGGGAGAGGGGAATGGAAAGGGAAGGGGGAAGGGGGAGGGGTTATATAGAAGATAGATTCTACAGAGTCAAAGAAGCTGTGAAAAATCCAAAGTCTCATACAAATCCTGAGATACTGGGAGAGGTCACTGTAAGGTCAGTTGAGGTCACTGGTGACCTACTGATCATGTAAGGTTGTATTGTCACCAGGATTGAGTAACCACGCAAAATTTCAAGTCCATTGGACGAAGGGAACAGGTCGAAAATTGAGTTACAAGATTTGAGGATAGACAGACAGACAAACAGGTGCAGAAGTCAAGTTAAATAAAAACATGCAAAAGCTGACTATAATTTAACGATTATATACAGCAAAACGAAAATAGGGAATATGGTGAAAGGAGAGGTGGTATTTCTTCTTATAAGACTCCACAAGTGATTTATCAGTGGTATGATTGTTTGCAGGTGGTGTGGCAATTGCTGGAGATCTTTCTTGATGTTGATGTTACGGCTCTACGATGAGAATGACGTCATTCTTGAATGGAATATGGTGGCTTTGCTGAAGACTATAGGAATGAAATCGTTGGAAGTGGAGCCTAACTATAACACCTAGGTGAGGCTGCTAGACCAGAGAGCAATTGGAATCTTCATGGTTTCACAGCTGTCACCACTGCACTATTCATCACCTGCAGATATAACAGGGCAGCGTGACCTTCTTGCTGGATTAGCTAAGTCTTTCAAGGACGTCAGTCACCCCACCACGTTCAAGACTTAGACAATGCACAATCCTACTTCTGCGTTGCATTTAAAAAGGGAGGGAGCAATTATAGGTAACTAATTCTATTTATGGAGATTACATTTGTGAGTTTAATGCGTTCCAGGAGTTGGCCTCTCTTAGAATGTATGGTGTCTTGAGATGTGTGATTGTCATATCAATAAGCAGGCAAATATACAGTCATTGTAAAGATGAGATACAAAAGGGGGTATAAGTAAAATATGAATAAAGGAGGAGACAGAAATTTACAAAATGAGGTACGAAAAATCAAAATGGGGCAAAACATGTTGTGCCACAGCACCATAGGTACCACTTTACGAGTTTCATCAAAATTGGCAAAAAATTCCAGAAATTCAAACTGACCGAGATATTGAAGAATGTTTCAAGGTCTAAATTATTTAGGAGAAAAAAAAATCACAAACCTCAAAAGTACTGCTTATGAAGGTCTATCAGAATCAGAGAATAAAATGTTGGACTTGAAAGTGACCTGTTACACTGAAAAATAAGTCAATATAAAAATGATTGGAGAACTACTCATTAACTCTCAGTGTATTTACCTATCAAGTTTGACCTGCAACAGAGATAAATCAACGGTTGACATTCGTGATGACATGTGGTCTTAAAATATAGGGCTAGTTCAAGCATACATACAGTAGAATAATACCTTTAACATAGTTTCAAATTCTGAAGTCCGGATGACCATTACTATTTAGCTCTCATAGTTTCTGAGTTATTAGATCTTTAAACTAATTTATGTAATCATATATTATAAGGACGCCCGTTTCTACGATAACAGCAAAGAGGTAATCTTGAGATTGTACGGAAATATTTTGAAAAATTTCTATTTATTATGGATCGAAAATTATAGCTTTGTCATTATTTATTAAAACTTCTGAGGTTGTGACTGCATCCTAGTGTCTGTCTGCTACACAGGTCAGTCTTTCTGACTGATTGTCAGTCTGAGCTGAGCCTCTTTTTTGCTGATTAGCAAGATAAATGAAAATCTAAAAAAAGTGATTTCTTCTTATTGTAAATCCAATAACATATCAGAAGGAGTTTTATTTCAGAGGCGCGTTACACGTGAAACGTAGGAATGTTTTAAGAAAATCGGTGTCGTTTTACAAACAGGATGAGATTTTTTATGTGCTGTAATTATGAGTTGAACAGAAAAGGGAAATACCAATTAAGACTTCTTCCAGTATTACTACAATCACAGGCAAAAAAGTGATGAAACCACAGAAGGGGTAGTAAAGCCCAGCCACAATAGACAGACGTGGAGTCAGGGTATACAAAAGAAGGGGTAGGGCACAGGGTTTTACTCCGCAAGTTGATAAATTATGATGAAAGTGAAAAGTAGAGTTAGGAGTCTTTTCTCACACAGTATAGAAAGCGAGTGCCATTATAATACGCATATTGAGTAGGCTTCGGTTTGGATGAACCACCGCTGATGATGTGAAAATTAAGCAAGAGCGCCTGATTCCAGCACCACCCAACACTGACCCAGCTCAGTAAGCATGCAGCGGAACAGTTGCTGCCAAGTTACTCAGCTAAACAAAAAACAAAAGCAAGAGAATAGGTGAAACAATCAACACAACCACTTAACCTGACAATATATATATATATATATATATATATATATATATATATATATATATATATATATATATATATATATGTATGTATATATATATATATATATATATATATATATATATATATATATATATATATATATATATATATATATATATCTATATATATATATATATATATATATATATATATATATATATATATATATATATATGTATATATATATATATATATATATATATATATATATATATATATATATATATATATATATATATATATATACATATTTATCCTCCAGTCTTTCCCTTTCTTAAAGGCCATTATTAGTTCTCCAGTTACTAGTCAATTCTCTTCAGTTTTCATTAACTGAGGGAAATTTTCTTCAATTTCTCATAACTGAAGAGATATCCACAGATATCTCACACGTAGCAATTTTCTGCAAATACATATATACAGCTATGCTCAAATCTGACGCAACACGATTTTTTGTTGCATCGTCCAGAATCTCAGCCTCAACGAAACGTTGCCAAGTAGTGTTAAATTTTTTTTTTTATTTCTAATGTCACACATGTCGACAAGTTTGCGAATCCAGTTAGCACTATTTTCTTTATGGTTATATAAATATGGTCCCTTTTATGCAGTGGTATAATTCGTAATCTGTGTGATTTGAACTGATTTTTTTTTTTTTACATTACTTGGCTCAAAGGACGGTGTGATAAGGTTAACAGTGCCGCCAATGACAGCACGCTTAACATATGCTCCTCGGGCTGGTCAACGTAACTACCTCTGCAGCATTATAACAGTAGACCTAATAAGCTCAACAGTCATAACAACATTTTCAAAACAGGAATATGAATTACAAAGTTTTCTTTGAATGTTGAAGTTTTAGGCTGTGTTCAAGCTGCCTGTATGTTGCAAAATGATTTATAGGCCTAAAAAATAATTTAAGCCTTCTGAGATGTAATCTCTGTTACTAAAGAATTCATTTGTAGAGATTACCTGTTGTTTGAAGAATAAAAGATGATGCTGATTTTAATTATATGGAGAAGTTGGCTATTAATCGAAATATCTATTAGTATTAATGTCAATGCCTATGGAACACTTGTATTTTAACTGGCTTAAAATATTTTATTTTCTTTAAGTGTCCTTCTGCTCGCTTTTGGTGTATAATTTATTCATTCATAAGGTAACTTGAAGTGCAAGAATGTTTATATAACTTCACATGCTTTTTGGTCAGAAATTGTTATTACAGAGATGGGAATGCTAAGTGCAATGTACTTACAGCAAGTAAAGGAATCCAACACATATGACATTATGGTCTTATTGTATGCAATAATGGTGTTTTTGCATTAAAATAATACATAAATATAGAGCGTATTGTTGCCAGTTCGTGAATTTTGAGAATTTTGAACGAAATCCTATGCAATCATGTCGCATCACTTAAGAGCATAGCTGTACATTATACATATACATATATATATATATATATATATATATATATATATATATATATATATATATATATATATATATATATATATATATATATATATATATGTATGTATATATATATATATATATATATATATATATATATATATATATATATATATATATATATATATATATATATATATATATATATATATATATATATATATATATATATATATATATAGATAGATAGATAGATAGATAGATAGATAGATAGATATGCTGTAGTTGTTTAGGAATGTGGGAATTTTTTTTGCTTATGAAGATTTATGACATATGAAAGTCCACAGAAGTTATGTATGTCTCCTGTGCGTCAAGAACCAAACAAACCCAACACCCGTCATTCCTTATTCTTCCCGGCGTAATTTTTGCACGATCTTTAAAATCTTCTATTCCTTAGACGAAAATACTGCAGATCCCACGGACATTTAAGTGGGTATTAATCCAGACGAAATTCCTTGCGGCATCTTTGGCCATGCATTTCATATCTGTTGACGCGTGCAGCTTTCGTTTAGAATGGAGTGCCAAGGTAGGAATTCACGCAAACCTTTTCCGCGTCTTTTGTTTTTCAGAGTCATATCGCTATGAAAGATTTTGCTTTGCAATATTACATTTTCGCTAAATCAACGTTTTAGGGTAGCTATGAATATTTCAAACGGTCAATGGTTGTCCTTCTATAGCTAGTACTGACACCAGCACTGATATTAATTCGGCTAGGGAGGACCCGCGCTTACAGGCAAGAGGGAGGATGGAATAAGTGCGGAGAGGAAAGAGGTGCTGGAGGGGTGGGTGGGATGTGAGGGGACGGGGGAAGGAGAAGAAAAACCGTCGGAAGGAAAATCGTCTGCATAAATTTCCGTTCTGGGAGCAACACTTCAAGCCCTCTGCTCCGTGTTATGTTCTTCAAACGCTTTCTCAGAAGGCAGCGATAACAGACACTACTCCATCGCTCGCTTGGCCCATGGGCGTCTCTTGTAGGTAAGCTTCGTTTAAAAGTGTCCTTCAGTTATACCGGTTTGTTTATCTTACCACCTAAATGCTTTTGGTATTGCTTTCTTCCCAAGCTTCTGTAACGAAAGTTGATTATAAGAAATTATCTCTTTCGACATGGACAAAGAAAAATGAAAGACACGAGCACAGTAAAATGGAACGACGGTCCTGAACCTTGTGATGAAGCGTTAGACCAACGGAATCCGAAAAGATTTGGAGCAAGACGAAAATCTCCTAGAAAAAGTTGCCTTCGTCGACTCCTAATGTGAAAAGGATCAGAGTATGTAAATAAACGTCGCCAAGGGCCTGGGGGCCATATCTTTTACACGGCGAAAATTCAATCTTCGAGTTTGAAATCAGCATATGAGATCTTGAATTGGAGAAATTCTCGGAGAGATCGTCCAAGGCGATAAAATTTTTGGATCCTTACTCCTGGAAGGAGGAGGAGGAGGGGGAGGAGGAATAGGTGGTGGTGGTGGTGGCGGTGGTGGTCGGGGAGGGGTGGCAGAAGCACGATGAAATGTTTGTATATAAACTGGGAAGCAGATTTTGTCGCCGAGTATCAAATCGTCTCAGATATCTCGGGACTTTTGCGCGCTTTCCACTTACACCCTGTAAGGCAGAAATTCCCATGTTCTTTTAAGCTATATCATTCTCTGTAAGGGTATCTTACGCATTTCATGATCTTATCGATAAGTTCATCCTTTTACATTCATTTCTACTTGGTGTTTATTATAAAAGATGCCAATGAATCACCAAGCGTATTGAGCTCTGTATGAGACGTCACTCTTATTACCGATTAATAGACCTAAAATTTGAATAACTGAAATACGAGAGAACACATCTTTCATGGAACTTAGAATAACAGTAATATGCCTACCGCCCAGGCAACGGCGCGACGTCATAGGGAGAGGTCTGTGTGAGGTCTGAACGAAATCCATTGGACAGAAGAAAAGACGTTCCAGAATCGTTCCGGAATCATTTCAGAATCATTCCAGGAATGACGATTACCACCAGAAGGACCCGGGGCGAGGAGGAGGCACTGAAGGAGTGAGGGACTAGGGGAAAAGGCAGGAAGGGAGTGGAAGGGGGGAGGGGTTCGAAGGTAAGGAGGCGGTGCCAGTCCGCGAGGCAGATCAAGAAGTAAACATATAGCGTCGTTATTTAAATAATCACCTCCCAGTGAAATTTCGGAATTGGAGGAGAAGTGTAAGAAGTTGGCTGACAGTTGCGACAATATGGAAATGCTGGTATAAAAAGCGAATATCATGGGGCTATGCATAACAATAGGGTCGACCCCGAAGGAGCCTTGAAAAGACCCTGGAAAAGAGCTTCTGGAAAAGGACCACGGAAAGAGTAGAAAGGGGAAAGCGAGAAGAAGGGCTCTTTTTCCAGAATTACCACCCCACTGCCATCTACTAGAAGTTGAGATAGTTTCATTTTTAAGATCACTTGCATTGTAAAAATAAACATGGCGTTTCATTCTATTACTTGCTGGAAGGCTAGTTGACTGATGCGTTTGGAATTAAATGTATTAGTCAGAGATTGATATATTTTGCGTTTTGTATCAAAGATTGTTGTTTATTAATTAACCCACTCAGTTTGGCAGCATTCTCTCCTGAATACACAAATCGACAAACTCATGATCACACAGACACATATACATATATCTACAGTTACAAAACAGAGCAGCTTTCATAAAAAATAAACCAACTGAGCTTTCATAGAAAGTAAACCAACTGAGCTTTCATAGAAAGTAAACCAACTGAGCTTTCATAGAAAGTAAACCAACTGAGCTTTCATAGAAAGTTAACCAACTGAGCTTTCATAAAAAGTAAACCAACTGAGCTTTCATAGACAGCAAACCAATTGAGCTTTCATAGAATGTAAACCAACTGAGCTTTCATAGAAAGTAAACCAACTGAGCTTTCATAGAAAGTAAACCAACTGAGCTTTCATAGAAAGTAAACCAACTGAGCTTTCATAAAAGTAAACCAACTGAGCTTTCATAGACAGCAAACCAATTGAGCTTTCATAGAATGTAAACCAACTGAGCTTTCATAGAAAGTAAACCAACTGAGCTTTCATAGAAAGTAAACCAACTGAGATTTCATAGAAAGTAAAGCAACTGAGCTTTCATAGAAAGTAAACCAACTGAGCTTTCATAGAAAGTAAACCAACTGAGCTTTCATAGAATGTAAACCAACTGAGCTTTCATAGACAGCAAACCATCTGAGCTTTCATAGAATGTAAACCAACTGAGCTTTCATAGAAAGTAAACCAACTGAGCTTTCATAAAAAGTAAACCAACTGAGCTTTCATAGACAGCAAACCAATTGAGCTTTCATAGAATGCAAACCAACTGAGCTTTCATAGAAAGTAAACCAACTGAGATTTCATAGAAAGTAAACCAACTGAGCTTTCATAGAAAGTAAACCAACTGAGCTTTCATAGAATGTAAACCAACTGAGCTTTCATAGACAGCAAACCAATTGAGCTTTCATAGAATGTAAACCAACTGAGCTTTCATAGAAAGTAAACCAACTGAGATTTCATAGAAAGTAAACCAACTGAGCTTTCATAGAAAGTAAACCAACTGAGCTTTCATAGAATGTAAACCAACTGAGCTTTCATAGAATGTAAACCAACTGAGCTTTCATAAAAAGTAAACCAACTGAGCTTTCATAGACAGCAAACCAATTGAGCTTTCATAGAATGTAAACCAACTGAGCTTTCATAGAAAGTAAACCAACTGAGCTTTCACAGAAAGTAAACCAACTGAGCTTTCATAGAAAGTAAACCAACTGAGCTTTCATAGAATGTAAACCAACTGAGCTTTCATAGAAAGTAAACCAACTGAGCTTTCATAGAAAGTAAACCAACTGAGCTTTCATAGAAAGTAAACCAACTGGCAGCGGTGCGATGGTCTAGTCTGGTGCTAGAACGGCCACAGGTCGAACTCTAAGGTGGAGCAATGTCTAGAGGGAGTTATGTCATACTTAAAAAACTACGTTCAGCCTCCTGTGGGCAAAGCTGCACCTATCCCTAACTCTCGTGTTAACACAAATCACTCACTTCCAGAGAAAAAAAAATAATTTCCAGATATTGGTTCCACAATGATTTCCAGGACACAATACATATTTAATCTGTTCGCTGTCTCTATCTCTCTTTCTTTCTCTCTCTCTCTCTCTCTCTTGGAAGTGAATTCTAAAGGACGTTCTCATAGATGCGATAATTATCGTATATACAGTACATAGTCTATGAATACCAGATTATGTTTTATAGCAATAATAGGTTAAATAGCGCCAAGGTTGCAACTTAACAATTTATTCACCAGGAATAATAATAGGCACACAAACAAGAGGAATAATAGCAAATCAAATGTTACAGTAGGCTAATACATAAATAACAAATGAAAATAGATCCTCAATGGGAATGAAATCATCCCTACTTAAGAATGACCACATTAAATATGAGTCCAGCATGAACAAAAGAAATGGGATTCTTTTGCATCGTATACAAATGTAATTCAAGACCATACTTGAGTATGCAAAAGGATTTAAGATTATTAAATAATTTCATAGGTCTCTTCAGTTAGACTGAACATTAATGAAAAAATGGAGGTTAAATTCTTTTCTTTCACAACGAATAAAATTCTTTCTCAGTACTATAATTTCCTGTACGAAAAGTCTGAACGTCCCAAATACCAAGGTTAGTCTAAGCATGCATACTTATTCACTGTCACTCATTTAATCCTATACCAAGCATGAATAAAAAAAGCGTGAAACAATACAGTTTGGTTATATGATACTTAAGAACAACAATTTGCCGTGAGCCACTGTCGCAAGTTACTGTATTGTAGAGGCGGTCACTTTTCCCCTCTCCATGCTGATTATCTAAATTTCACTAATTACTTTCATCACAGTAATATAAAATCACTGTGGTTATTTCATTAACAGAATATAGACAATACAGAAACAAGTGATTACTCCATTTAATGTTCTAAACACAGCTAACGTTTATCCTTAATTTGGATAGTCAATTCTGTTTCTAAACTGCACAAGACGTTCAAAAACCATTAGGGATGTATAATCCTGTTGGCACAGACAGATACTACAATATCAAACAGTAAAACATAGATAATTATAGAAATACCATTAAACATGAGTTGTTAACTTTCAGTCACTTTTATGAACTCTAGTAACGTTTCCCATAGACACTCATTTCTTTTACCTTTCAAAATACAATATAACTTTAATTTTTGCCCCATTCTAACCAATGGATCACTTAAATTCCCTCTTTCACTTCAGCTTTGCTACAGTTGTGTCTATTTAATACTAAGCTTTTCTGGCTTCTGGTATTTAGACACTTTGGTGTAGCATAAGTCCTCCATATCTGGAGATGGTACCAAGCTCTTCGTTGGGCGAGTCGGTAGAGTTGTGGGCTAGCACTTGCTAGGCCCGAGTTCGAGTCTCCGGCCGGCTAATGAAGAGTTAGAGGAATTTATTTCTGGTGATAGAAATTCATTTCTCGCTATAATATGGTTCGGATTCCACAATAAGCTGTAGGTCCCGTGGCTAAGTGACCAATTGGTTCTTAGCCACGTAAAATAAGTCTAATCCTTCGGGCCAGCCCTAGGAGAGCTGTTAATAAGCTCAGTGGTCTGGTAAAACTAAGGTATACTTTTTTTGGAGATGGAACTGGGATGAGTGAGGTCACAGAGGGAGGGAGGAGGCCGGTTGAGACCTTGCAGCCTCCTCTGAAGAGAGACAACACAAGGGAGAACGACGTTTATGGGTTCATCTACTTCACTTAGGGATTTTCGACCTTAGATTTTTCAGTCTGTCCTGCTGGAATTGCTGAGTCAGTCATTCTGGTGTGGCTGGGGTGCGGTCGTCACCTGTTACTTCTTCAAGTAGCTCTTGTTTCTGCCAACTGATGTCTCATTCAGTAATTTACTCCATCTATAGGCACTCTTGAAGATCTCTGGAGGAGGGCCTAAGGAAGATCCAAGTGTCTCACTATTCAAGACACCTTCAGTACATCCCCCAGGACAACCTACAGGCGGAGTCTCTCTTTGTCTGGTTGTTAAAATCCAAGGTCATTAACACTGGGGGTGATAGAGGAGGAGGGGGGGGTGGCCTTGGGTAGGTGATGGGTGCATGAGTTGTCATCACTCTTAAATATCCTTAATCATTATGTCTTCATGTGTGAGTTTCTTTTGTTTTCAAAGGTTACCTGTTGAAAGACACAAAAGAGGGAGACAATGGAAGCTCTTCGTTGAGGCTTTTAATGCTGATAGATCTAAAATAACAATGGACAAGCTTTCAAGGTGATCAGCGGCAGTATCGTTTTCTTATTCCGTCCAGGTGGGCATGAGTCATCTGTGGATGTAGAGCATTAATTTTTGTTTGAGTTTCTTCTCTTTAATTTTCAATACCTAAGTAATACACACACACACACATATATATACATATATATTTTTTGCATCTTACTTCAATGCATTTTCAAGCAAACTACATACAACAGAACAAAAGAATATTTTGAAGACTTATTCTTACAAGGGTCAGTTAATTTGGACAATCTCTTTCAGGTACGGAATAGCTGACTAGGGTTAAGTCAATCTTTTTTATAAAACAAGGCAAGGCAAATGTCCTTAACTAGGGTTACTGATATTGTTAAATTTTTCTTTCAAATCTTCTTCGAGCATCTCTTGTATAATGGGGTAATTTTCCTTGTTTAGTTGTATTAATGTAAAGTCATAGATATTTCTGGACATAAATATATTTCTAGGAGGCCAATCATTACTATGTGATTTCTCACTTAGGAATACAAAAAGAGCATTATTCTTCTTGCTAGTTCTTCTTTTCAGCTTAGTCCCGTTTCTATACAGGATTGCTGTTTTCAATGAGCTGCTTCCATCTACCTCTGTAGTGCAACTTTGCTACATAAAGTCCCTTCTCTCACAAGTCCTCCCTCACACAGTCTCTGCATCTCTTTCTTGGTCTTCCTCTTCTTCCTCTACCCTGCACTTCCATCCCCATAGCATGCCATCCAATATGGTCTCCCTTCCTGCACAGTAGGTGTCTGTAGCATCTCAGTCTCCTCTCCTGCGCTTTCTTTGATATTTCAACCACCTTTGTTGATCCTCTTATATACTCATTCCTAAAACTATCCTTCCTCGTTGCTCCAAACATCCATCTTAACATTCTCATCTTTGCTACATCCATTTTTTCCTCTGTCTTTGTCATACTTGTCTTTTCTGTACCATACAGCATAGCTGGTCTTACCACTGCCTTATGGAACTTAACCCTTTAGTCTTAATGGCACCCCTTTGGTACAAAGGGCTCCAGAGGCAGCTCTCCAATTGTTCCAGCCTGCTTCTATCTGATGTTTTACCACCTCATCCATTCTTCCACCAGTATCTGTACTTGTCTACACTTATCTACTTATCTTCATTCCTCTGTCCTCTAGTGCTACTTTCCACCTCTCCAATTTTCCAAATTCCTCTCCAGAACCTCCCTCCTCTTTGCATGCAACACAATGCCATCTGCATATAATATACTCCATAACACTGTCTCTCTTGCCTCCCCCGTCATGCTATCCATCACGAAGTTGAAAACAAATGGACTAAGGGCTGATGATGTATTCCAACCCTCACCTCAAATCCTCCAGTCTCTCCAACACAGCTCCTTACTGTGGTATAAACATCCCAATACATCTGAATCATCCATACGTACTTCTCTGGGAACATCTCCCTCAGACTCCTCCAAATTTTCTGTCTTGGGGACTCTGTCATAGGTCTTTTCAAGGCCTACGGACGCCATATGTAAGTCGCTTTGTTTTGCTGTGAATTTCTCCTTTAGGAGGTCTCAGACAGAACATATCATCTGTTATTCCAATTCCTTTCATAAATCCCAGCTGTTCTCTCCCAATTTCTACTTCCTCTCTGAGTCTGGTCATCTATCATTCTTTCTAATATCTTTGAGGAGTGGGACATCAGTTTAATACATCTATAATTACCACAATCTTGAGCACCCCCCTCTTCTCTGGTATCCTCTCTTGATTTAAAATCTTTTCCATCAGAATATAAAGTATTTCTACTCCTTCATCTCTAATGAAACAATCAAGTCAGTCATAATTTAAGAGTCATAACCAATTAAAGTAATAAAAAAAATATTTTAGATAAGTTATTAATTGGCAATACGTGACTTTTACATATTGACATCATTGTACACATATTATGGCATTACATGTATGTGAAAATATTTAACCGGATTAGCCCATTTGGGACTGACTGACTTGTTCTCGAATTTTCAACATTGTGTTTTTGCCCCATGGGAAGGTCTTACGCTGACTCCGTTATATATATGTATATGTGCGTGTGTGTGTGTTTTGAACTTCAAACCATTCTTAAAAATAACAACATCATAGCTAAGGAAAGAGTGGTATATCTTGGGCATTGGCAAACACTTGACAAGTGATTCCCATATAATCATGTTTCAATACAAAGCTAAACCTATTCCAGTAGAAATACTTGACTCTTTTTCTGCCTCTCGTGTAAACAGCTATCTGTATTTTTATAATAGTGGCAAATAGACATTTCTGCATAGCTAATGGTGTGAAATTCCTGTTAGCATGGAAGTACACACTTATTTATATTCAGCCTAAAGGCAGGGTTATGCGGATCTATCTAACGTCACTTATTGTTTATAAATTCAGCAACGGACAGCAGTAACGGTTTTTATCTACAGCGAGCAAATTCACCTATATACATAAAATTAGTTGTTTATAAAATGCGGTGATGTTATAAGCCTATAATTGCTGTCCATACTCGGCCACCTGGATACGCTAATCCTCTCTGCTGTCTAGGTCAAGTAACGAACAAAAAGTAACTGCAGCTTACTTTTGCTGTGCACATACATCCCTGAAATAATAAAAATGAAGACACATTCACACGCCAATATACTGTACTTTACCGATATTTTCAGTACATGTGGCTTTATTCCAGACGTACAACCATTTTTATTTTTTTGTCATTGGTTTTGGTGCATCGCAAGGAATCAGCTTTCATTTCCAGTAATTAGCAAGTATATCATTGCATCAGTTTTTGCTTACTTCATGAATATAGTTTGTCTTCGATGTAATCCTATGATTTTACTCAATTTTTTGTATTTGTTTTACACATCAGAATATTTACAGAAAAAATATAGAACATTCACAGAAAAAATATGCAAAAAGTTTATACGTGATATAATTTGTTCTACTGAATTTTACCACAAAACTAAACTTTTTTTGCCGTAAAAGTATAAATTTTCTGTGACATTATTCCTGTGATCTTATTACCGCCCACCATAACCTTTTTTTTCGGGCGCATTTCATTTGGGCGAATTTTGGTATAATCAGTATATCATTTGGTCGACTATTCATTACTGTATATCGTTTGGGCGACAAAATATCAAAATCCTGCAAATTGGCACCAATCATTTGGGCAAACCAGAGTAAGGAAAAAGAGGCAGAAGTATTTTAGGACATGTTTTCACGTGGTGATAATTCTGTAATCAGTTGGCGGATAACTCAGTAGTTAGCTGGTTAATAATTGACGGTAGTTATCAGCATTAGTTATTCATTACTCGGCCAAGGAAGGAAATATATCAGAAACAAACCGACGAAAAAGGTGCTTGATATTTTCTGGTTTTTCTTTTTGTATAGACATAATATTGAAGAATGTTTCGTGGCGGTGCACAAACAAAAGCAACCAGATGTTAAGCCAGAATTAGGTGACTAACCTTAGCTATCCGAAGTTTGCGGATCGTAGCCAGGATAAAAGGAAGACCGATTTTCTTAAGTTTTTGTCCTGGCGCTTTCAATTCTAAAGCGAACCCAGTTTACTCGTAATTCTAAAACTAAGTATTACCAAGAGATTGGCAAAACTAAGGACCAGAAGCACATCACCCATCCTCACGAAATCCTTTGAGCAATTTTAACATTCAGAAACTGTAGAGCCAGAGACAAGGCCACCAACTAATTAAACAATGCATTATGCAAAAATCCTGCATTTCTGTCGCCTCACTTAACCGATACATACAAGTCCAACGCTGAAGCCTGTGTTGTACTAACCATCGACAGTCACAGTAACTTCAACAATTTATAGGGCATAAGCAATAACCGCTCTCGGGACAAATTACAGTATTACTATTGAAAATTTGCTGCCTGCTTAGCTTGTTTTACAAACTAATTATAACCTTCACATAGCAATTTGGACTCAATTCGACCCCATAAGATTCTTAAAATGTTTTCTTGGTGGTATCTCATGTCAAAGTGGATTTTCACTTCCAACTACTACCGCTCAAGTCACCTTTACAGGTGTTCTCAACTGAATGCGATCTCCAGATCATAATGAATGATCTTAATAAACGTTGATTATTCCTGTCATCAGATGGGTCAAAATACAATATCACTTTGCTGAATAGGAAGTTTAAATCTGCATAGACTACTGCAAGTAAACACCAAAATTCGATGTTAATAAACTAGAATCTCCTCAGCATTAAAAACCATTATTTCAGTTGCTTCATTTCTCTCATCAATTTCCCCATCTTACCTCTGTTAACCAACCAATCATAGGACATTCTTTGTCTTTCAAGAAATATTATAATCTACAAGAATGCGAACTCAAACAGACGTGCCGTTTTCGAGCTCCGCTTATTTCTTCGTATTCTAGACACCCTAAGTAACCTAGAGGGATCTGTATCTATGTACATTAGAGATAGAAAGTGTTGGTGCTAGTTTCGAGAGACTTAAGCCCTGTCCACACTAGCGGGCACTGCCCGACGGGCAAACACTGTTCCCATAACCCGTTCCACTAAACTTATCGACCGAGTATGGAGAGAGAACGATGCGATTGTCTGGTAACACTGCTTCAGAAGCGAGAGAAAATATAAACAACTGGAAGTGCCCGTCGGGCATGCCCGCTAGTGTGGACAGGGTATTAGGATCATTAGCATTTTACATCTGCCAAGTGGACCACCCTGAGGTGACGGCCGGGTTTCCACCATGCCCTAAGGCGGTCACGTGATTGTGACGTCACTGTAGCGACATCAGTGACGTAAGCATGGGTTCTTAGAAAGCAGTGCAGAGACAGGACTCTGTGGGATTACTGTTTTCTTTTAACCATGAATACAACATAATGTGTGATGTTGTTTCTGATGTATTGAAAGTTTATCACAGTGACATCATCGGATATCAGCAGTTAAGTGGATACTAGGTTGTTATGAAGTTCAGTAACAATATAGTGTTTCAGCCCTTCTGTGATCGCTACGACGAAAAAGAATTTCAAGTGGGAGACGGAAGGGCAGTGCGTGGGATTAATTTTTGCAGGATATATATAAATGTATCAATTCGGTATGCTCCTTTCGACGTGGATAAAATATTCTGGGAGGGTTTGGTCAGGTATAAGGAATTAGGCTGAATAGATTTATCCATGATGAAGCAGAAGGTCCTCTAAATGGGATCAGGACAGCAAGAATGGAACTGAAGTGTAATATCCCTTCATCAATGAATATTCAAGGACACAACATTGTTTATTTACAGAGGCCAAAATAAAACTTGTTATAAACGTGGGAGGGATTAGCATATGGCAGTTGACTGCACGTACCATAAAGACCGAATCAACGTATTCAGCACCTCAGATTTTCCAGCATTGCATTCAGAAGAGAATGAACAAGCAATGGAACATGAAAATGAGGAAGGGAAGAATACTGATAGGACAGGTTTTCCAGCATTGCACTCGGAAGAGAAGGAACAAGCAACCGAACATGAAAATTAGGAAGGGACGAATACGGATCAAGGATATGGCAATGTGGCTACAATTAAAACAAATACGGTTAATGAAAATATTGACAAAAAGGATGAACACTGAGCAGACGAAGAGGATAACAAGCTAGGTCTAAGCCAAAGCCAAGAACAACTCGGGGTGATAAGAGGTTGTAGTTGAAATATACCAGCAAATTGTAAGAAACTCTCTTGATAATATTTCATTAAAACCCTTTGTGAATTTGGGGAAAATGACAACAGTTGAACATTCTATGGATGATGATATTTCCGAGTGCAGTTCTGACAGCGAGAATGCTAATTGTTCAGATGATGAATCTAATGACCCTTCAGAGAGCGAAACGGAAGGTATACCTGGAAATAGCGTTGGTGAGAAACCCGAGATAAATGAATGTTCAGTCAAAATGAAGCAGGGAGGAAAACTCAAGTTGAAAAAGAAAAAGAACCGACGGCCAGATAATGCGAAGAGGAGAAAAATAGCATAACGTTAGTGTGTTGGGTTCTATAGAGTTTCCTTATTGGTCACATTTGTAGCTCACATTTTTATCTTAAGCATGGCACTGAACGGATTGTTGCTACAATTAATATTAAAGGTCTGAATGAAGAAAGCAAGCAGAGGAAACTCATAATGATGGCTAATATACTATAAATTAGAATTAATACCGTTACAAGAATGTTAAAAACGTTACAAGAATGTAAACGTTACAAGAACGTTTACAAGAATGTTAAAAATGGTAAGTTAAATTGTTAAAAATTATGAAAACTTTATAAATTATACTCGTTTAAAAGGTGTAGCAATTTTAATTACTAAACGATTGTCATATTTGAAGGTAATTCGCCAAGAGGACGACGATGAAGGTAGAGTATTGAGTTTGAGAGAAAGCACTGGCGAACAGACGCTTTATTGAATGTGTATGCTCCATCAAGCATTAGAAGAAACACGGAAAGGGAAGAGTTTTTTGACAACCTGCATTATTCCGTGAGGAATAATGTTGATGACATATGTGGGGGAGATTTCAACGCTCTAACAAGCCTAAGGGGTGTAAGCACAAGAGATGAAAAATTAATGTCTAAGAAATTTATGATGTAAGGGAATTGGTTTGAAGGATGTATCAAATATAAATGTAACAAAAGAATACATGTATGTACGAGGGAACTATGCTTTACGTATTGACAATGTAAAAAAAAAACTATTCAAATATTAATTTATGTGAAACTGTGCCCATATCCTTTTCAGATCACAACTTGGGTTTTGTCAAAAATAAAACTTAAAACTATTGTAACTGGTAGGGGTATATGGAAATTAAATGTAAGTTTACTGGCAAATGAAAATGTAAAAGAAAATTTCAGGGCCTTATGGGAGAGTTTAAAAAAAGTGTTTTCTCTGATTTACTAGAATGGAGGGATTATTCTAAGGTTTAGATTAAAACATTTAAGTTAGCTAAAAGGATAGCATTGGAGAAATATGGTCTAAATAATCTCTTGCAGTATAGGTTAAAAGGATTACACATGGAAGCAAATGAGGACAAGGTGGAATTTGCAACAATAACTTCAACAAAAACTAAGATTGAAAGTTTGAAAAATGGCATTTGTGAAGTGAAAATTAAGAGACCAACCTAAAAGGTGAAAGTTGCCGTGTCACTTGCTAAGGGAAGAGAAAAGAACGCGAAATGCCCACACATTATGTAATAATGTCAAGGGACCAGAAGGACAAATATCGTATAATTCAGATGCCATATTACCATATGCTACAGATTTTTACGAAAGCTTATATGGGAAAGTGAATGTTGGTATGAATCTTGTTGTTTTTGGAACTATGTAATAAACTCGACGATGACGACTGACACATGCTAAATGCAAATGTTAATGAACAGCAGTTAATGGCTGTTATTAAGAGCCTGAATAATGGGAGAGCACCACGTATGGATGGTCTACCGGCCGAATTCTATAAGGAATTTTCGTCTATTGTAAAAGTTAAGTTGTTGGTTGTTAAAGTTCTTTAATGTAAACGTCTGGCATCACAAAACACTGGTGTGATAAAACTACTCAGTAAGGGGACCAAGGGTCAGTCATCAAGTGACTGGAGATCTATTTCACTTTAGAAAGTTGACTAAAATAATAGCTAAGATATTAGGAAACAGGCTTAATAATGTTAACATCCGTGATGAACTAAACGAAAAAAAAGCTATTGTAAAACTGGATTGGGCAATGGCCTTTGATGCCGTTCACCAATTTTTTCAAAATTGTATAAATTAGGAATGCCAGACTTATACGTAGAGTGGGTAAGAATGCTTTCTAAAAATTGTAGCGAGTTGTTTATGCATCAATAGTCATTTAAGTAGTCCCTTTCCTATTGAGAGGTCTGTAAGGCAAGGTTGCCCTCTCTCCATGCTTCTATATGTTATTAATCAGGAGCCTCCATTACAAAATTGAAATTAAAACATACCACCTCAGTTTCCAAATAAATTGAAAGTGCATCCAAGGATTTGCTGATGACATCAGTTTTTGTTGCCACTGATCATTCAGTGGTAGAAGTCAGTAGTGTAAGTGATTTTGAAAATGCAACAGGTGTAAAACTGAACAGATAAACGTAGTATCACAGGAATAGGTAACTGGGTGGACAAAAAAGGAGTGAATGAACTAAAAATTTGGGGAATTCTTTGCTGTCAAACAGACTAGTACTGCACAAAAGAACTGGGAATTTGTAATTGGCAAGCTTTAGAGAACAAATATGTTACCAGATTGATACCTCAGTTTTTCAAAAAGCTATTATTGTAAACTCACTGCTGTTGTCAAAAGTATAGTATATATATCCCTCATTGCCAATTAATGAAACTCACAGAAAATAATTATTATATTCAGGTATTTATGGAAAAGGAAATATCAGCTAATAGGTAGGGCAACTTAGTCTTTACCCAAATATGGTGGCGGCTTGAACAATAGGTTTATAATCAAGCTGCTGTTCTACTTGCAGCCACAAACCTTAAAGAAGCCTTATTTGGAAGGGCTACGAAGGTTTATTATAAAATCAGATCGAGTTATTTAACCGAAACAACCATGTGTTAATGTATCCTTTGTTCCTCCAATGCTCTATTCCAGAGCAATAGAGAGCAAGATTAGTTTGGATGGATTTCCAAATTTAAGAATTTTTTATACTAAGTTCCTGCCATTGTTGAAAGTTATCCTTTGTTGCGTTGGGAAAGGATATGGAAGAACATTAAAACTTAAACCAATAGATATTAAGGAAAACTCAATGATATTAAGGAATGTGAATTTTTATATAAATATGTACACAAGGTGTTAGCTACAAATGAGATTTTAGTTACTGAAAACTAAAGACAAATTGTGATTCTTGTAATGAATCAGAACATACAACGCATATCTTTTACTTTTACAGTAAAGTGTATAATGAACTCGGGTGGTTCAAAAATAAACAACGCGCTCTATTATGAACAAAATGGCTAAAGTTAATGTGACATTACATAAGAGACTGATTACATTATCTAAAACTGTAATCTTATTGTTATGTAACTATTGTATATAGATAAGTACTTAGAAACTTTACAAACCTTTAGCTTTATCAAAGGTTAAATTATTGCAGATGGCTCCTAAAATCCATTTACGGTGAAAAACAAAATGTAAGATGGGTTTATGGAAGTATTTTAAACTAGTTAACTAGTTATTATGCATACAACAAATATTAAGCATACCACAATTACTGTAAATAAACCTTATTGAGTAAGAAAAAAAAAATAGAGTACTTCGAATCCACAGGATATGCATAGCCTCTGTTCAACTGTAGTCATCTGAGTAACAGAATTTAGAGCACACTTCTAATCCTCACAGGGTATGCACAGCGTCTACAAGTTCAGTTCTAGTTGTCAGGGTGACAAAGTTCAGAGCGCTTAGAATCCTCACAGCGTATTCAGTCTTAACGAATAAGCTTTGCTTTCCATTAGTATTAGTGTCGCGCTTATGGTCCGCTGCAGCTACACCAAGAGCCTGTGCATAAGAAAAGTTTGTTTGGTTTTATAATACACTAAAAGTTTCTATGACAACCTACCCTCTCAAAGAGAAAATAGCCTGTTCAGTTAGTCCTAGCAGCTACTCTAAGGTTATTATAATTAAGGTTATTAAAATTAAAGTAACTTACTTTTAACGTGCTTTTTTACCCCATTTTTATATGGGAGTAAGCACGATGCCTTCTTTTGAAGGACTGATTTATAATATACTAGATTTATAATATACTAGATTTATAATATACTAGATTTATAATATACTAGATTTATAATATACTAGATTGTATAAGTAAACTTTCCCATTAACAATACAATGTATTGGTATTGTTACTCCAAACTCCCATCAACTCACATTAACAACCCCATATATTTCTAGTGTCGTTCCTTCAAACGACCAAAAAGATAACAGTATTGAGAGTGTCATCCTTTAAGGCAGTGGTTCTCAACCTGGGGGGCGCGCCCCCCTAGGGGGGCGTCAGCAATTTCCAGGGGAGGCGCGAGGACTCGGGAAAATTTAAAAATTCTAGAATTATATTCGTTATTTTCTTAACAAGAGTGAGGTACTAATATTCAGAAGTTTATAAAAAATATGCAAACGTATTGCCTTTTAACGTTAGTTTCCTATAGTCTACCACTCTAGTTAGACTCGCTAGGCTTACCATTATTTTGTCATTATTTACCTCCCTCCCTGTACCTCCAAACTCCTTCTCTTTCTCTTTTTTTTTTATGTTCCTTTAAATCTGGGAGGGAACTTTACCCACAGATGCAAGGGGGGCGTGGAGGGAAGGACCAGCTCTTGGAGGGGGCGTGGTAATAAAAAAGTTGAGAACCACTGCTTTAAGGTATATTTAATAGGGCACTACTCTTACACAACTGCATCTAACT
Organism: Macrobrachium rosenbergii; assembly: GCF_040412425.1. Taxonomy (NCBI): domain Eukaryota; kingdom Metazoa; phylum Arthropoda; class Malacostraca; order Decapoda; family Palaemonidae; genus Macrobrachium; species Macrobrachium rosenbergii. Next base: position 7,674,736 of record NC_089768.1, on the reverse strand, counting down.
TTAGTGCTATATAACTTATGAAAGTGCCATGCAATGCAACACTATTGTCTGGCAACTTTCGTCCTTCAGTACCCAGTCTTGAGGGAACAAACCGCACAGCCCCAAGGGACGAAAAATCAAGTTGGGGGATTCAGATTAAGAAAGGGGTTCCCGAAGCAAGCTCCCGCGCTGGAGGAAAGGTGGATGAAGGTAGGTGTCAATGAAAATATGCAAAGCAATCTGAACTGTATTTCCTAACATGAAAGCTTTTTTTGAAGAGTAAGAGGGGGGAGGGTGGGAGTGTTGATTGCGTTGACGGAACGTTAACAAGACCGCCCAAATTTGATTTACAATTTCCACTAACCAGCCTATTAGAATACCTGACAAGTCCACGACATCAGTGTCAAAAAAATTCTTTAAAATACAAAGACCTAAGCCTCTTAGAAAATAGTTAAAATCCACCTATTACCTGTCTAGTTCCTATTTACTAGTGGGAATGAAATTCTATGTTAGAAAAGTATGTCAGGCAGTTACCCTAACCTATCTCAGCCGCACTAATACATTCAAACTTACATCTCATGACCAAATAAAGGATTCAAGTGTTGTAATACCCTCTGCTATTAACTTTCACTGTCAAATGTCTCCCTAGGTCGACAGATTTTTTACCCCAGTCTACTGTATTCCCAGCATCATTAGGAGAGACTTCAGTGTATTACCTTCATCCTAACCCCAGCATCTAAAAATTAAAATATTCTTTACCCTATTCTATACTATCCTATATTTCAAGTTCCATATCTAATTTCCCATTAAGTCCTAGCTACACGAAAACTAGGAACCTTACAGTTACAACCTAAGTTAAAGGTCGGTTGGTCTGAAATTCTCGTGCATGGTGACAAAGTCACCATGCTAGTTTTTGAACTTCCTGTTGTGCATGGTGACTTGTCACCATGCACAACAATAAAGTCCACCTTTGCCTGACAGATGGCACCGCCACCCCGGCAAAGGTGGACTTGGGAAGTGGGCAAAGAATAAAAACTCGCACGCAAAACTCTCAACTCGCACGCAAAACTCTCAACTCGCACGCAAAACTCTCAACTCGCACGCAAAACTCTCAACTGCACGCAAAACTCTCAACTCGCACGCAAAACTCTCAACTCGCACGCAAAACTCTCAACTCGCACGCAAAACTCTCAACTCGCACGCAAAACTCTCAACTCGCACGCAAAACTCTCAACTCGCACGCAAAACTCTCAACTCGCACGCAAAACTCTCAACTCGCACCTTTTCAGCCGAAATAATTACTCAAGGGCTTTAAAAAAAATTCAAAAACTTCAAAATTCCAGAATAGAAACTGAACTTAGTTCTAAAAAGAAAAAAAAAAATCCGAAATTACATGATCAAACCAAACAAGGCAAAAGTTTAAAAAATATTTTAAAAGTTCAAATCCACTAACCTAAAAAAATACTAGACTTACTCTACAAACATTCAAAAATTACCTTCCACACAAACATCCACACACCCACTAAAACTTCCACAATTAAACATTTTAATGCTAAAATGTAAGTAAACTAATAAAAAATAAAGATTAAATACTTTGTCTTAAGCGTTCTGAAGCTGAAGCATAACCTACAATTTCTTGAAATGAGCAAAGCTGGAAAGTTTAATTTTAACCTTAACATAAAAGACTTCAAAATTCTCAAAAGTAAGGTTATAGTCTCTGGAAAAAAAAAAAAACCCAAATGCATTAAAACAAAGGCCTAAACTTACAAGTAGTTTTGATTTTGGAAAAGAAAAAAACCAATCTAAAACACGTCCGGGGCGTTGCTCAAGTCACTCGACTGGAAAAAAACCCAGAAATACTCACCATTAATCCTGTTTAGCCATAAGGTATCACTACATCCAAAACTAATTCAATAACTCATTGTGGCACGCTTATTTAACGACACACCCTAACCTGAAATAAGAACAAAAACTATATTAAAACCCAAAATGTTCTAGAAAGTGGAAAGAACCAAAGACTTAATACAATCACCTGGGCCATCTTTTTAAGATTTAATATATCAAGAAGCAGCAAGCAAGGCTTTATAAGTACTGATAAACGTTATTACCTGGTTACCGCCACTTAAGTCTACTTAATATATACCATCATTAGGAAAGCTATGGTAGTAGAGTTAAGCCTCTCTAATCCTCAAGAAACTTTTGAGACTTACTCTATTGCAGCATAAATTTAAAATGAAAACATCCGAAGCACTGCACAAGATTCCTAGTATAAAGCAAGAGTGCATAGAATGACTACTCAAAAGCAATCCAGTTCAGCTTTGTAATAAATAGGCTTAGAAACAATCTTAAATACCATGCTTAAGGGCAATCTACAACAATACCTAACAAACACTTTGAACGCCTAATGGAGAAGTTTACAATAAAATTGAAGATACCAATATTTAAAAAAAAAAACCCGGCAAATTGAAAACTTTCATATAACATCTGTCATAACTCAAATACCATGATCTAAATATTTGAGAAATAAGACGCAAAACTGGCAGTAGTATCCACTCACCAACCACCAAACCTAAAGCACGCCTTCACGCCTAAAATCTTGCAAAGGCTATTCGCAATGCGACAAATAAAAAACTGCTCAAGCTTCCTTAGACCTCAAATGAATATTGTAAACAAGCAGGCAAATGAAGCATATAGGCTATTTAAACAATGAACAAACTAAGCCTGGCTTAGACAGCATTTATATACACTGCGCATAAAGGCTATACAACAAAACACCGCCTGAAGCGAGATCATACAAAATAAAAGCAAATTAAAAAAAGAACTCCTCTCCTAGTCTACAGAAGATTATAAAATATAAAAAGCACCATACCTTGAAAACGTACATGGGCTCGTCAAAATGGGAATCATCCCCGTGGAGGACTGTACACAACACTAAACAAATGAAACAAAGCGAAACCAACGATCGCCCAGTACAATACTACCGAGATCTCAAACGCCAATAAACAAGGAAGGCGCGTTAGTATCAAGGAAACCTGCCTTACCAAGCCGGGGACTCTACAACACTGAAACAAGCTGTTCTTGAGGATAACAGCCAACGACCGCTGCAACTGCCTGTTTGTGGGACACCACTTTATCGCCCTTTCGCCACCCAAGAAGTTTTAAGGAGCTGATCAGAAAATCGACAGAAGTTATTATTATTATTATTATTATTATTATTATTGAGATTTGCCGGGCACTCTTCCTTGTTAGCGAACTACCCCAATTATGTAGGCTATCAGTAGTTTGCCCATCTGAAAATTATTATTATTATTATTATTATTGTTATTGTTATTATTATGGAGATTTGCCATTAACTCTTCCTATTCAGCAAACTACCTGAATTATGTATCGGTGTCTGGTCTTTATCTGGAATTATTATTATTATTATTATTATTATTATTATTATTATTATTATTATAGTTGTTGCTGTTGTTTTCAGCAGTGCTTAGGCATAAGACCTCATGAATATTCCTTTTTACTAGCGTACTTAATTTAGTGTACTGTATTGTGTTCATCTTATCGTTCATCGTATATAGCCCGGAGCTGAAACAAAGGATATTATTATCATTATTATTAGTTAATGTAACATGGCGTCACAATGACATGGTCATAGACAAAAATAGTATAGAACACTTTTGTTAAGGTGATTCAACGGTGAGCTTATTTAACTCACACCAATGAATGCAAGGTAATTTTCATAATTAAATTTATTATTACTAATTAAAGGTGCGTAGGTTTGTAATCTACTACGGCAAAAGGTCACCTTCAGCGATTTGCCATATGAATTCAAGGTTTTCAGTGATAAATATATCCCAAAATTTTGGGGAAATTGAGGAGGTAGGAGGACAAAGTGGCATTAAATAAATCATTTATATCTGTCGTAAGTGATATAATTAGCGGCTAATTCGAACAGTGGTCAATGAATTTACTGAAACCAGATCATATTGTTCGATCATCGCCTGATATTCGAATCCTGTTTCGATATTATTAGGTGGAGCTATGAAAACTATTATAATGAGGATTATATATATATATATATATATATATATATATATATATATATATATATATATATATATATATATGTGTGTGTGTGTGTGTGTGTGTGTGTGTGTGTGTGTGTGTGTGTGTGTTTGTGTGTGGTAGGTGGAGCTCTGAAAAATATGATCATGTGGATTATATATATATATATATATATATATATATATATATATATATATATATATATATATATATATATATATATATATATATATATATATATATATATATATGTGTGTGTGTGTGTGTGTGTGTGTGTATACTCGTATAGATAGATAGATAGATAGATAGACAGTTATTAAGCCACCAATATACTTTAATATCCAGTTCACTACAACTCGGGAATAATTTAACTTACATCTCAAGAGAGGTATAAATTGACATCGACTCTGCTGTACACGCCTGTCGAATTCAGATTTTGTACTTAGATTCGCTCTCAACCCTTCTTTACCATGGTAGCTGATTGGTAAATTTGTAACGCGTGGCTAATTATGAATTTGTCGAATTTGTCTTATACACCGAGGGTTTTTCTTATCTTCACAAACATTAGGCCACAATTATCATAAAATATCCAGTTCACTATATTAGGTGGAGCTCTTAAAATATGATCATATATATATATATATATATATATATATATATATATATATATATATATATATATATATATACAGTATATATACAGTATATGTATATATATATATATATATATATATATATATATATATATATATATATATATATATATATGTGTGTGTGTGTGTGTGTATATATATGCTCACACGAATGTTAAGCCAGAAATATCGTTAATTGCCTAATTCACTATACCCCATGAATAGCTTACAACCAGAAGAATTTAGAAACAATGTTGTACTTTTGACCATGGGTGATGTACAATGAATTTTGACCACTGACCCATCAAGAAAGGTGTAAGTTGATATCAAATCTGCTGTATAGTTATAATTCTCTTTTATTTTGATGGACATCAACAAGAGCATTCTCTACGATTCTTCGATATGAAGGCAGAAGGGTAGTCAGGTTCGATGTTCGTACAGACATGTTCTTAATGCCTCTGCGTACGGGGGTTTTATTTTGCTGGTATATCCTCTATTTTGTTATGCCCATTGGTTTGAAGAGATATCTTACTGGCTTGGTTGATGGCTTTTCCGCTGACATAGTGAGGCAGCTGGTTGAGTTGTTTACAGATGAAATCGACTTCTTTGCCTATGTAACCGTCAGTACAGGTTCCTGGTCCTCAGAGAACAAAATTACACTTATACCTCAGTCTTCATTGATATTGCAATGTCCTGATAGTTAGGAAATGAATGCAGGAAATAGAGAACGTTGGTCTTCTATAGACGTTGAAACTGTACTTGAATGATTCCCTGTTGATATATCTAAGAAGACTAGTAACTTCCTGTCCTTTTCTCATTCAGTTTTGAACGCAATGCCAGAGGTGAATTAATTTTGCTGCAAATAGATATCAAAATCTTCTCAACTATTATTCCAGAACGTGAAAATGTCATCGTGTCGCACCAAAACCACTTTGGGATTGAGTCATCAAAGTACATGCAGACATTGGCTTAAAGAGGAATCTTTCAGTTAAAAGAGGGCATGTCACTGGTTACACGGAGCTTGATTAATTTCAATGGTTTTTCTTCATGCCCAGAGGAAACAGGTCTTCGTAAGGAGTTGATTTTTCCATTATGAATTTCAGGATGTTGTTTACAGGAACCTTTGTGAATAATGATTCCGCCTCCTGGCTTATGAGCGTTATGTCGTTCACTGTGATATTTAATTTACAGACTTTCTAAATAGAGTCCTTTGAGTGTTTTATAAACTACCAAGGAAATGTGTCAGCAAACCTGCTAAGTTTCTGACAGTAAAAGTGAACGAGACTCAATTTCGCAAAACTGGGAGTCAGAGAATGCCTTTCTTGTGGGTTATGGCGAGTCCGTAGAAATATGGTAAAGAATAGTTGACGAATTCAGGTTAAAAAGTCACAGGCAGAAAAGTCACAGAAAAAAACCACAGGAAAAAAGTCACATTAATCTTTCCTAGATAGTGTCCCTCAAGGATTTTAACCCGGTATATATCCACCTTTGCGGCGTGTTTAGTACAAGCTCGTTGGGGATTTTTTTCTTTTAACCCGGTTTATATGTGCAGAGTGTTTAGTACAAGCCCGTTAGGGATTTTTACTTTCAACCCGGTATGTACTTGCAGCATGTTTAGTACAAGCACGTTTGGGGATTTTTTCTTCTAACCCGAGATGTGATCACGGGACCTAAGTGGGTTGTACGAGGAGGTTACTCAAAGTGAGAATAGATCTCACAGGGGCATAAGTTTAAGAACGGGCAGTAGATAAACAAACCCCAAACAATCAAATATTTGGAACCATTCTAAGTTATGCAAAACATATATTGATGATAAGGACTTTATACAATTATAGGTCAAGTACATAATGAAAACGACCTAACAATCTTGAGTCCATTATGATAAAAAAAGATAGTTCCGTCTTTAAATACACAATCCTCCTCTGTTCTGTTGTTTATCGCCCAAGGTGCGTTGTTTGTGTTTATGAAATTCTTTTAGTCACTGCCCGTGGTGACTAAAAGAATTTTTGGTGGCAGTTGATAAAGTCACAGAGAAAAATTCACAATGTTTCTTGGGAGTCATTCTCTTTATGATATTTATAGTCTTTTGTCTATGATTTAAGGTAATCCCCAACGGGCATGTACTAAACACGCCGCAAAGGTGGGTATATACCGGGTTAAAATCCTTGCGGGACATTATCTAGGAAAGATTGTGACTTTTTTCCTGTGACTTTTTTGCCTGTGACTTTTTTTACCTGGATTCGTCAACTACTCTTTACCATATTTCTACGGACTCGCCATAACCCATAAGAAAGGCATTCTCTGACTTCCAGTTTTGTGAAATTGAGTCGCGTTAATTTCTACTCTGTCAGAAACTTAGCAGGTTTGCCGACACATTTCCTTGGTAGTTTATAAAACACGCAGAGGACTCTATTCAGAAATTCTGTAAATTAAATATTACAGTGAACGACATAACGCTCGTAAGCCAGGACTCGGAATCTTCATTCACAAAGGTTCCTGTAAACGACATCCTGAATTTCATAACGGAAAAAATCATCTCTTTACGAAGACTTATATCCTCTGGGCAATGAAAAAAAGCAGTTAAATTAATCAAGCTCCGTGTAACCAATAACATGCCCTCTTTTAACTGGAAGGGTTACAAAGATTTGCATGTGGGATAGGCAGCCTTCTATTCCTCTTTAAGCCAGTGTCTGCATGTACTTTAATGACTCAATCCCAAAGTGGTTTTGGTGCGACGCGTTGATGACATTTTTCACGTTCTGGAATAGTAGTTGAGAAGATTTTGATATCTATTTGCAGCAAAATGAATCCACCTGTGGCATTACGTTCAAAACTGAATGAGAAAACGACAGGAACTAGCCTTCTTAGATATATCAATAGGGAATCAAGTACAGTTTCAACGTCTATGGAAGACCGACGTTCTCTGTTTCCTGCATTCATATCCTAACTATCATGACATTGCAATTTCAATGAAAACTGAGGTATCAGTGTAATTTTTTTCTCGGAGGACCAGGAACCTGTTCTGACGGTTACGTAGACAAACGAGTCGATTTCATCTGTCAACAACTCAACCAGCTGCCCCACATGTCGGCGGAAAAGCCATCAACCAAGCCAGTAAGACTACTCTTCAAACCAATGGGCATAACGAAATGAGGGATATACCAGCAAAATAAAACTCCCGTGCGTAGAGGCATTAAGACCATGTCTATAGGAACATCGAACCTGACTACCCTTCTGCTTTCATGTCGAAGAATCGTAGAGAATGCTCTTATTGATGTCCATGAAAATAAAAGAGAATGATGCCTATACAGCAGAGTTGATATCAACTTACGCCTTTCTTGATGGGTCAGTGGTCAAAACTCATTGTACATCACCCATGGTCCAAAGTGCAAAATTGTTTCTAAATTAAGCAACGTTTCGAATGCCACTGGTAACGAATCACTTATCAGTTATAATTCTTCTGGTTGTAAGCTATTCGTGAGGTATAGTGAATTAGGCAATAAACGATATTTGTGGCTTAACATTCGTGTGAGTATATATATATATATATATATATATATATATATATATAATATATATATATATATATTATATTCATACATATATATATATATATATATATATATATATATATATATATATATATATATATATATATATATATATATATATATATATATATATATGATCATATTTTAAGAGCTTCACCTAATGTAGTGAACTGGATATTTTATGATATTTGTGGCTAATGTTTGTGAAGATAAGAAAAACCCTCGGTGTATAGGACAAATTCGACAAATTCATAGCTAGCCACGCGTTACAATTTTAATAGTTCCTCGCTGGGTGAGCGGTTTTCGTTCTCAGCTACCACTCTGTTGGTCGCGAGTTCCAATCTCCGAACGGCCAGTGAAGAACAAGAGGAATTTGTTTCTGGTGATAGAAATTCATTTCTCGCTATAATGTGGTTCGGATTCCACAATAAGCTGTAGGTCCCGTTGCTAGGTAACCAATTGGTTCTTAGCCACGTAAAAATAAATCTAATCCTTCGGGCCAGCCCTAGGAGAGCTGTTAATCAACTCAGTGGTCTGGTTAAACTAAGATATACTTAACTTTACAAATTTAACAATCAGCTACCATGGTAAGGAAGGGTTGATATCGAATCTAAGTACAAAATCTGAATTCGACAGGCATGTACAGCACAGTCGATGTCAATTTATACCTCTCTTGAGAACTGGTGACGAAACATTTATTAATCATAATTCCTTTTGGATGTAAGTTAAGTTATTCCCGTTGTGTAGTGAACTGGATATTAAAGTATATTGGAGGCTTAATATCTATCTCTCTATTTATCTATCTATCTATCTATCTATCTATCTATCTATCTATCTATATATATATATATTGTATATATATATATATATATATATATATATATATATATATATATATATATATATATATATATACATATAATCCACATGATCATATTTTTCAGAGCTCCACCTACACACACACACACACACACACACACACACACACACACACACACACACACACACACACACACACATATATATATATATATATATATATATATATATATATATATATATATATATATATATATATATATATATATAGATAATCTTCATGATAATAGTTTTCATAGCTCCACCTAATGATATCGAAACAGGATTCGAATATCAGGCGATGATCGAATAATATGACCTGGTTTCAGTAAATTCACTGACCTCTGTTCGAATTAGCCGCTGATTATATCACTTACGACAGATATAAATGATTTATTTAATGCCACTTTGTCCTCCTACCTCCTCAATTTCCCCAAAATTTTGGGATATATTCATCACTGCAAGCCTTGAATCCATATGGCAAATCGCTGAAGGTGACCTTTTGCCGTAGTAGATTACAAACCTACGCACCTTTAATTAGTAATAATAAATTTAATTATAAAAATTACCTTGCATTCATTGTTCCGAGTTAATAAGCTCACCGTTGAATCACCTTAAAAGTGTTCTATACTATTTTTGTCTATGACCACGTCATTTTGACGCCATGTTACATTAACTAATAATAATAATGATAATAATATCCTTTGTTTCAGCTCCGGGCTATATACGATGAACGATAAGATGAACACAATACAGCATACTAAATGAAGTACGCTAGTGAAAAGGAATATTCATGAGGTCTCATGCCTAAGCACTGCTGAAAACAACAGCAACAACTATAATAATAATAATAATAATAATAATAATAATAATAATAATAATAATAATAATAATAATAATAATAATAATAATTCCAGATAAAGACCAAACACCGATACATAATTCAGGTAGTTTGCTGAAAAGGAAGAGTAAATGGCAAATCTCCATAATAATAATAATAATAATAATAATAATAATAATAATAATAATAATAATAATAATAATTTTTTTTCAGATGGGCTAAGTACTGATACATAATTGGGGTAGTTCGCTAAAAAGGAAGAATATCCGGCAAATCTCAATAATAATAATAATAATAATAATAATAATAATAATAATAATTTCTGTCGATTTTCTGATCATCGCCTTAAAACTTCTTCGGTGGTAAAAGGGCGATAAAGTGACGCCCATAAGCAGACAGTGCAGCGGTCGTTGGCTGTTATCCTCAAGAACAGCTTGTTTCAATGTTGTACAGTCCCCTGCTTGGTAAGACAGCTTTCGTTGATACTAACTCGATTTTTGCGTTCATTTGCGTTTGAGTTCTCGGCCGTGCTGGAATGGACAACTTTTGGTTTTACTTTGTTTCACTTTGTTTGGTTTTGTTTGCAGTCCTCCACAGGGATGATTCCCTCTCTGACGGGCCTTTGTACGTTTTCAAGGTAAGGTGCTACTTACGTTTTATAGTAGTGTGTTTTTTCGTCAGTATCTTAAACCCTGCGGAACAGGAGAGTAGTTCTTTTTAACTTTGCTTTGATTTTGTATGATCTTTACTTCAGGCGGTATTTTGTTGTATATAGTCTTGGTGCGCAGTGTACAAATGCTCTCTAGTCTGATTTACAATTTGTTCTAGGTTCAGATAGCCAATATGGTTCATTTGCATGTCTGTTTGCAATATTCATGTGAGGTCTAAAGAAGCTTAAGCAGTTTCTCAGATACGTCGTATTGTGAATAGCCTTTGCAAGATTTTTAGGCGTGAAGGCGTGCTTCAAGGTTTGTTGGGTTGGCGAGTGGATACTGTTTTGCGTTTTGTATTTCTCATATATTTAGATTGTGGTATTTGAGCAGTGACATAGTTCTCGTATGAAAGTTTTCAGTTTGCCGGATTTGTATCTTCAAATATTGGTATTTTCGATTTTGTTGTATATTCCTACAATGTGTTCAAAATGTTTAGTATGTTAATTATTGTTGTAGATTGCCTTTCAGCATGGTATATGAAACTTAGTTTCGAAGCCTATGTATTACGAGGCTGAACTAGATTGCTTTGAGTGGTCATTCTATGCACTTTGGTTTTATACTAGGAATCTTATGCATTGCCACGTATGTTTTCATTTAAACTTCATGCTGCAATAGAGCAAGTCTTAGGATGCAATGTGATTTTAAAGTTTCTTGAAGATTAGAGGCTTAACTCGACTACTTGACTACATAGCCTTCCTAATATGGGGTATTTAAAGTTGATATTAACTTTAATTGTAGGCTTAAGTGGCGGTAAACTAATAATAAAGCTTATCAGTGTTTATAAAGCCTTGCTTGCTGCTCCTTGTCTTAGTATTTTAAAACTTATCAGATGGCTCGGCTGATTGTAACCAGTAGTCAGTCTTTGGTTCTTTCCACTTGTTAGTATATTTTGGGCTTTAACATATTTTCTTATTTCAGGTTACGGTGTGTCGTTAAATATGTCACAAGTTGAATTGTCTTTGATGTACCGATACCTTTTGACTAAACTGGATTTATGGGTAAGAATTTTTTTTTTCCAGTTCAGTGACTTGAGCAACCCCTCGAACGTTTTTTAGATACGTTTTTTTTTAAATTAAAACTTTTCAAAACTTTTCAAGTTTTAATTTCAAGTTTAGGCTTTTTAATGTATTTGTTTTATTTTTTTTCAGATTCAAAGCCTTAGTTTTGATTTTGATAATGTCTATTATGCAGAGTTTAAAATAACTTTAACAGCTTTACAAATTTCCAAGGAATTTTAGGATTTGTCAACTTCAGAACGTTTTGTATTAATTTTTATTTTTGATTATTAGTTTAGTTATATTTTACCATCAAAATTTTGTTTAATGGGTGTGTGGGTGTGTGTGGAAGGTAATTTTTGAAAGTTTGTAGGGTAAATCTAGTATTTTTTCTAGGTTAGTGATTTGAACTTGCTTAAATTTAAACTTTTGCCCTATGTTGTTTGATCTTGTAATTTCAGCTGTTTTTTTTTTGAACTGTCAAGTTTGGTTGTCTCTTTTGGAATTTTAAAGTTTTTGAACAGTAACAGATTTTAAAGCACCTGAGTAATTATTTCAGCTTCAAAAGAGTGAGTTTTGCGTGTGGAGTGAGTTTTGCGTGTGGAGTGAGTTTTGCGTGTGGAGTGAGTTTTGCGTGTGGAGTGAGTTTTGCGTGTGGAGTGAGTTTTGCGTGTGGAGTGAGTTTTGCGTGTGGAGTGAGTTTTGCGTGTGGAGTGAGTTTTGCGTGTGGAGTGAGTTTTGCGTGTGGAGTGAGTTTTGCATTTAAATAATTATTCTTTGCCCACTTCCGAAGTCCACCTTTGCCGGGGTGGCGGTGCCACCTGTCAGGCAAAGGTGGACTTGATTGTTGTGCATGGTGACTTGGTCACCATGCACAACAGGAAGTTCAAAAAAAAGCATGGTGACTTTTGTCACCATGCACAACGGGAATTTCAGACCAACCAACTTTTTAACTTAGGTTAGAACTGCAAGGTTGATAGTTTTCGTGTAGCTAGGACTCTGTGGGAAATTAGATAAGGAACTTGAAAAACAGTATAGGATAGAATAGGGTAGAAGATCGTGCTGATTTTATATAGATGCAGGGGTTAGGCTGAAGGTAACAAATGCTCAGGTCTATCTCTTAAGGATGCTTGGAATAGACTGGGGTAAAAAACGCAAAATGTCAAACCTAGGGAGACATTTGACAGTGAAAGTTATTAATAGCAGAGGGTATTACAGTACTTGAGGCCTTTGTTTGGTCATGAGATGTAAGCTTGAATGTATTAGTGCAGCTGTGAGTAGGGTAGGTTAGGGTAACTGTCTGACATACTTTTATAACTTAGAATTTCATTCCCACTAGTAAATAGGAACTAGACAGGTAATATGTGGATCTTAACGATTTTCTAAGAGGCCTAGGTCTTGGGATTTGAGAATTTTTTTGACACTGATGTCTGAGACTTGGCAGGTATTGTAATAGGCTGGTTAATAGTGGAAATTGTAATTCGAATTTGGGCGGTCTTGTTAACGTCGTTCCGTCAACGCGCTCAACACACCCACCCTTCCCCGTCTTACTCTTCAAGGAAAGCTTTCATGTTAGGAAATCGACAGTTAAGATTTCATTGCATATTTTCATTGACCCCTACCTTCATCCAACTTTTCTCCAGCGCCAAAGCTTGCTTCGGGGACCTTTTATTCTGAATTCCGATTCCCTAAGACTGGATACTAAAAGACGAAAGTTACCAGACAGTGTTTGCATTGCATGGCAACTTTAGTAGTTTTCTAGCACTGAAGCTAGATGCAGTTTAAGTGTAAGATTGGTGCCCTATTAAATATATCTTAAAGGATGGCACTCTCTATACTTAACTTTTTGGGAGTTTGAAGGAACAATAGAAATATATGGGGTTGTTAATGGGAAAGTGTACTCATACAACGTAGTATTTTTTAATTATAATGGTAACCTTAGAATAGCTGCTGGGACTTAACTGAACAGGCTATTTTCACTTTAAAGAGGGTAGGTTAAGAGGATAGGTTATGTCATAGAAACTTTGTGTATTCTAAAACCAAACAATCTACTTTTCTTATGCACAGGCTCTTGGTGTAGCTGCAGCAGACCATAACCGCGACACTAATACTAATGGAAAGCAACGCTTTTCGTTAGGACTGAATATCCTATGAGGATTCGAAGCGCTCTGAGTTCAGTTACCCTGACAACTGGAACTGAACTGATAGACGCTGTGCATATCCTGTGAGGATTAGAAGTGCTCAAAATTTGGTTACCCAGACAACTAGAATTCAGCTAGTAGACGCTGAGCATATCCTGTGAGGATTAGTGCTCTAAATTCGGTTACCAAGACAACTACAGTAGAACTCAATCATCACATATTTTCATTTAACCAATTTTTACAGTAATTGTTGTATACATAATAATTAGTTTAACTCTAGTTTAAAAGACCTTCCATAAATCCATGTTACAATTTGTTTTTCACCATAAATGGATTTTAGGATTCATCTGTAATAATTTTTATCTTTGAGAAAACTAAGTTTGTTTCATTAAAGTTTTTAAGGCAGATACAATAAAGATAGTTACATAAAAATAAGATTGCTGTGTTATCTTTGACTTTTATAATCAGTCAAGTTTTAGCCAATCTGTTCATAATAGAGCACATTAATGTAAATTTATTTTTGAGCCACTTAAATCTACAACTTACTGCGAAAGTAAAAAATATGCATTGTATGTTCTGGTTCATTACAAAAATAACCATTTCAGTCTTCCCTTGTTTTCAATAATGCAAGTTTCATATTTGTAGGTAACACATGTACATAATCATATAAAAATTCCCGTAATATCTATTGAGTTAATGTTCTTCCATATCCTTTCCCAACGCAACAAAGGATAATTACTTTCAACAATGGCAGGAACTTTAACAAGTAATAGTATAAAAATTTTACTGGTTACATTTAGGAAGTTTGGATGTTTACAAACTAATCTTATACTTTTCTGTTGCCCTGGAATAGAAAATTGGGGGAACAAAGGTTACATTAAAACATGATTTTCAATTAAACCCAATCTGATTTTATAGTAAACCTTCATAGCCCTACCAAATAAGGCTTCTTGAAGATTTGTGGCTGCAAGTATGGCAGCAGCTTTGTGATAAACTGTTCAAGCCACCTTCATATTTGGGTGAAAAAGTTGCCATACGTATTGGCTGATATTTCCCCTTCCATAAATACCTGAATATAATTGCATTTATTCTGTGCATGTTTTATTAAGTGGCAATGAGAGATACATACCAGAATTTTGATAACAGCAGTGAATTTACAACAACTTTTTGATAAATTGTAAGGTATCTCTTATACCCGACCAAACCTTCCCAGAACATTTTCTAATATACTGTTTTCCATGTCTAAAGGAGCATACCGATGAACATTTTCTAATATACTGTTTTCCATGTCTAAAGGAGCATACCGAATTGATACATAAGTATATATCAAGCAAAGATTGATTACACGCACTGTCCTTCTGTCTCCTAATTGAAATTCTTTTTCGTCTTAGCGATTACAGAAGGACTGAAACACTATATTGTTAGTGAACTTCATAACCTAGTATCCACTTAACTGCTGATATCTGATGATGTCATTGTGATAAACTTTCAATACATCAGAAAGTACATCACACATTGTTGTATTCGGGGTTAAAGGAAAACAGTAATCCCATAGAGTCCTGTCTCCGCAGTGCTTTCAAAGAACCCAATCGCTATAGTGACTTCACAGTCACGTGACTGCCTCAGGGCATGGTGGAAACCCGGCCGTCACCTCAGGGTGGTCCACTTGGCAGTATGTAACATGCTAATAATCCCAAGTCTCTCAAAATTAACACCGACACTTTTTATCTCTAATGCACGTAGATACTGAATGTTTACGTTTTGTCCAAGCTGATGCCTCTATGGTTATTTAGGGCGTCTAGAATACGAAGAAATAAGCGGAGGTCAAATACGGCTCGTCTGTTAACGTTCGCGATCTTCTTCTTCCTCTGTAGATTGTAAAATTTCTTGAAAGACGAAGGATGTCCTATGAAATCAAAGGAATGGTAGTTACTGATTGGTTGGTTAACAGGAGTATGATGGGGAAATTGATATGAGAGATAAGTAACCGAAATAATGGTTTTTAATTCTGAGGAGATTCTAGTTTATTAACCGCGAATTTTGGTGCTTACTTGCAAAAGTCTATGCAGATTTAAACTTACTGTTCAGCAAAGTGATATTGTATTTTGACCCCTCTGATGACAGGAATAATCAACTTTTATTAAGTTAACTTGTGGCTCTTGCTATTGCTCTGATTTCTCTTAACATTCTCACGTGGCAAACACTTCCCAACTCCCAATAGTCTCTTCAGCTTCCCTCCTCTACTTCAAGCCAGCGCTGTATTATCTGCCAATCTCAGCCTTTCCACACTCCATTTACCACCTACTTTCCAACCACAGTTTGCAACTACATCTAATGTCCTTTCTCTCGTATAAAGATATGAGTTTCTTTTATTGTCTCGGTTCTATCTTTATGCCAAACCCGTCACTCTCCAGCCTTCTAATTCCAACATCTCCAAGTCTACACCCACAATCCACCGTCCCCGGTCAATCCAGCTGTCATCTTTTTCTTCCTCAATCACATTTTTACTGGACGTCATACCTGGCATGAGGCCTAATGTTATGCACCTATAATTCCTAATCTCCATCAACTTTTCCATGTTACAAAGGAATTTTATTTCTCTCATCCATTCATTTCGAGTGTTTCCTTTACTCAGATAAATATCGTCTACGTCCTGGTCAACCCATCAGCTCCTGGTGTCTTTCCATTCTTCAGCTTCTTAACTGCCTTCCTGTTGTCAGCAGTACTTCCGTAATCATTCTCATTCTTACATTAGACACTGCCACTTTTGCATCATTTAGTTATAGTCTCTCTCTCTCTCTCTCTCTCTCTCTCTCTCTCTATAATTCAACAAATCCTCAAAATACTTATTCCATTGATCAAGAACTGTACTCTCTTCATGCCTCTCTCCATCGTGCATCATTTAGTCTAAGGTCCATTTTCTCATTAACCTTTCTCTCTACATTTACTGTTTTGTAGGACACCTTGCACTCCCTAAAGTCCTTGCCCACCTCCTCATCCTTTTTCTGTTGCATGACTTTTCTCTCACCTTCCTGCTGACTTCTTTATCCATCATTCCTGTACGCAATCTTGTTTTCTATCTTGCAATTACATCTCCGAGTAATATCTGTCCCTCACTTTGTCTCTCTCTCTCACACATCACAAACACATACAAATGCACACAGACACAAATATTTATATATAATATATATATATATATATATGTATATATATATTTATATATATATATATATATATGTATATATATATATATATATATATATATATATATATATATATATATATATATATATATATGTATATATATATTTATATATATATATATTTTATATATATATATATATATATATATATATATATATATATATATATATATATTTATATATATATATATATATATTTATATATATATATATATATATATATATATATATATATATATATATATATATATATATATATATATATATATATATATATATACATATATATATATATATGTACACATGTTTATGTAGGAATTTGCGTACATGCTCAAGACAACACAGGCTCTTGTGATGTTTACCAGTTTCACGGGTAAGAGGAAGGTGACCTGGACATCTGTTATTCAACATTTTTCGTTTTCAGCCACTGTTGGATACAAGCCAATTCAGCAACACATGTCCGGGGGATAGCTTGCTATCTCTGTGTTCTAGATAGAATGTCTCAAAGCCTGGGGCCTGGTTTTAAGTGGATTTCTAGGTGTGCCAACCATATATGTGTATTAGTTTGTGAGGGGTGAATGACAGGTGAAAAGGCATTTTGTGAAATGTATGGCACTGCTGAGCGAGAAAGTGACAGCCAGACATTGGAATTCCAGGCTTAGATTCCCCCAAAAATTAATTAACATTGCAGTGGCCCATCTTTACTTTTATTGTTTTAGTGATTTATCATTTATGCCATTTATATTATCAGTGCTTTTGATGTGTGTTCATGGTGTTGTAATAGTTTCACAGACCTTCATGATTTTGTTATTAATGTGGGGTATTTGTTCCTTCCCAGATGTTTCAAATGGAGCCATGATTAGTCATGCATACGCACAGACATGCATGTAACGTAACCATTATGGGGAGTGGTCATTTAAAGGAACTGTGACAGAAAGACACCTAATACAATGGAGACGAATTATTGTTATTAGAGAGTTGAGATGGGGAAGAATCCAGTTTATAATTTTTGTGTTTACCAAGATGATTTTTGGGGAAGATATTCATTTATCATTGCATTCTTTTGTTCTTTTAGCAATTTTCTTATTTACCATGTTTTTAACTTGTAATATGTTAGCTTCACAGAATAAACTGTTATTTGTACACAGGGTTTATTTTCCACACAATAGTTTAGGGTATTTTGAAAGAGAGAGAGAGAGAGAGAGAGAGAGAGAGAGAGAGAGGGAGAGAGATCTTGAAGGCCGTTGCGGTCAGCTACCAATGTATTTAACTTTTCGAAGTTATGTGTGTGTGCGTATGTATGTAGATAGATAGACAGATAGATAAATTGATATATGTTTGTGTGTAAATTTTACACTTCACCTTTTATAGATTGAGCCATAATTAATTGCGGTAATATTGAAACAGGACATCTTGTGAATAACTTACTTCCATAAGGATAATGATAAGAATCTGCCCTGGCCGGAATTCGAACCTATGACGTTGTTGGTTGATTCATTTGTGATAGTTCCATTAACCATTTAGATATCATAAGAGATAAGAATTTATTTCGATTAGGCGCAAATTATTCTCAAGGACAAGTGATTTTAATATCTCTTTACATTTATAGCTTAATATTTGGGATCATTATATGTGTATGTGAAGAACTGACAAACTATTTTACATCGCCACAAGTCACAAACTTAGTACGCATCAGTCATGATGGAGATGAGTTGATTATCATTCTAGGTACAAGGCCTGAATTCGACCGGTGTATGTATCACAGAGACTGAATCCATTCTTTTCTCTCTTCTTTTCTCTCTCTTGACAGCTGATTTGATAAAATCATTGATATGACAAAATATATATAAAAAAGGCATAGGTTCGAATACTGGTCAGGGTAAATGCACTTAAAAGTAATTTCCCTTAAGGAATATCCAGCTAAAGGGAATTTTATATTAATGGGTTATGTCCTCTTAAATTTCTAAAATGTATTATTGTAGTGCATGAAACTGGCAAACTATTACACATACATAGAAACTTGTTACAATATCAGATCTCAGCTATCATGATGGAGATTGGTTGATCTCGATTTTAGGTACACAAACTGAATTCGCCGGGAATATGTTTCACAGATTCAAAATGAATTCTGACTGGATAATGTCAATGTTAACCATATAATAACCTAAAAATGTACTCGTTCGAATCCTGGTCAAGATATATATATATATATATATATATATATATATATATATATATATATATATATATATATATTTATGATCTATAAATCCCTGTTTGTGTAAAGTACCGTATATATGGGTTAAGCGAATTCGATAATACAAGTTATTATTGACTCAAATTTTGATTATATGAATAAAACAATTTGGTAAACACCTCATGAAATGTGTTTCATCTTTTCAGAAACTGTCAGTATATGATATTTTTAGAAAAAACGAAAGTAAAAAATGCTTACGTTTAAGGGTCACCCCTATTTTTTTTAAGTTTGTTAATATGATCTCGTCTTAATTTCGTAAACAAGAGACTAATATTCAAAGTGTTTAATGATGCATGTAATATTTTCATGGCATGATTATAAGTAATAATCATTTCTGTAATGGGTCTATAAATCACAAGAACCTAAGCCCGATAACTTTGGAAAACCAATGTCATCCCAGTTCATTTCACCCCATCAGTATATTTAGTACAGTAGCTTCGAGTGTTCTGGATAGTCTATCTTAAGGTTCAGCGGACAATTCATACTGCTAAATAACCAAGTTAGAATGAGGACACCATTTTTCTTAACACAAAATCTTGAACACCTACACCTAAGTGTTTCATATTTCAGGCAAAAATTGATTATTGGTATTTTGGTACTGACGGTTCCTGAGACTTGTAGGTTTGTATGTACAACCACACTGTTTCATTCTCCTGTGCAGTGACAGAACTTTCGCCGATGCCTTTTGTTTCAGCTGATATAGTTATCCCTTTTTCGATTTTAGCCTTGTTTCAGTTTTACCAGATTATTCACTTTATCATTAGTTTTTTTTTCACTGATGGGAATGGGTGAAAATAATTCCGAGGAGTAACAACTAAGTTTCCCATCATGTTTCAAGTTGAGAGGGAACCTCTTGCAGACTATAAAGTTCCTCACCTTAAAGAAGTGAGTGTTCAGGTCTGACATTTAAGCTAGCAGCCATAATGCTTTTAACCGTAAATGCTGTTGTCTGCCATTAAGAGAACATCTCACAAGCATTTTAAGGCATTTTTACTTTTGATGTACGGCTAGCAATCCTAAAAAGTTAAGGAGGTTTAGTTTAAACAGTCGTGTATAGCTAATGCATTCACTACCATCTGTTTGTAAACACGGCTTGAGCAGCTGAGTGAATGTAACCCTACCTGGGGCTCGGTCGTTAATGGAGGTAACCTCTCTCGCGAGAGCTTTGTTGCCTGATCTTGGTTGGATTGGTTACTCTATTTGACGATGATATTACGCAGCCTTTCTAAGCTATTTACCAAAGAGGGAAACACGATGCAAATGCAGATAGGACTTTCGTTGCATATGTTGCTGGAAGTTGATGGTCAAAATGTTTATTAATTGCACTTCGCTCAAACTACGGAATGATGACTTCAGATGAAATTTCAAAATAAAAAGTGTTAGTTATCGCATCTGGAATAGAGACCATATTGTTGTCAATATGAACTTTTATATTCCTATCACATTACACTAAAAATCTGCTGTACTGACCAGATTACGACGACCCCCCGCGGTTTCTGTTATGGCTTTTGTTATTTTGAAGTTTCATCAACGCACGACTTTTAAGTGTTGTAGACAGAATCAGAACTGCAATCCCACTATGATGATTAAAACTGAAGAAGAAAATAACACCTTTCAAAGAATTTTGACAAAGCAGAGATAGGGAACGCCATAAAATGCACTGTAGAATATGTTCATTAAAAATGGTTTTAATATCAACGAAAGAAAAGATTTGGAAATCACCTCTCCTTTCTTCCTCTCGCAGAATATCTGAGGAAATGATCCTCTCATCGCTTCAAAAGATATCTCGTTTCAAGATTTTCATTCGTCATCTGTTAGGCACCGGCACTTGATATATATATATATATATATATATATATATATATATATATATATATATATATATATATATGCACATGTCTGTATGTATGTGTGTGTGAGCTTGTTGTTTCTTAATCGACGTTGTCCTGAAGGTTTGAAGACGTGCTGGCGGAATTCCTTCTTCCGACTTGGTGGCTGCCTTCCTCTCCAAATTCCCCCATTTTTGTCCGCTTTGAAATTGTTGTGGCTGAGACGAATATACATAATGGAGTTAATGCACGGGAGGCACTTTACGAGGCCTTTTTAAATACATAGCGTCAAACACTTAGCCAAAGGCGAGATCACAGGCAGGATTTTTTCCCCTCTCTCTCTCTCTCTCTCTCTCTCTCTCTCTCTCTCTCTCTCTATTCTTCGCTTCTCCGTCCGCCTGTAACCGCAGTCCCACCTCCACTGTATCTTAGCCCTTTGCGATTCTTTCACATTTTATGCTACTCTTCGGGGTTTTAATCGGTTTATTTATTTCTCAACTGCTGATAAGTTGAATCGTCATTGTTCATTACTTTTACGACTTTTGTTTCAATATGCGTTTACTATAGCTCTCTTGAGAGTTCTTTGTCATTTTTCTAAACATAGCCATTCTATTCTATTTTCAACTAGATCCTGTGAATGTGAACTCAAAGATAAACAAATTAATGATAATTACTTAGTATGTCCTTTGCCCTTGACCTTTCGCGAAACCTACTGTCGTAACGCGTCAATTCTGACACTATTCTGAAGCATATCCGTTTCAAAGTGAAAAGTTTTCAAACGGTGGCATGTCAGGCTCTTGTTCTTATTGTGGAGTGAGCCCAAATGTTCGACGCATTAGTAGCGAAGTTCATCGAAGTGTGACAATATAATGGAAAGGCGAAAGACGAGCCTGGCCACTCGGACAATTCTATTCATTTCTTCTGACGAGAGTCAGTGAGTGCATGCGTCACGTCGCTCCTTCTTGCAAGCGCCTAGATTGCATTGACTTCAGAACAAATCATTCCTTCTGCATTATCGCCGTTCTCTATTTTCTTTGTCACCCTTTTCCTTTCGCATCTCAGATGCCGATTCCATCATTTTTTGTTTCCTTTCTTTTTGTTTATTTTTTGCTCTTTACCTTGAAATGGTGGTTCCTGTGTCGGAGGGGCCGAGAGGAAGTAGCGAAAATTAGAAAGAGATGAAGACACGGGATAACAATGGAGGATAATGAGAGATGAAGATGCGACAAAAGGGGGAAAGCGTCCAATGAATTAAGTTATTAAAGGATGTGAAAGAGAGGAGGAGGTGATGGCGCTGCTCGGCCAGATAAGAAAGGAAAAATAGAATCAAAAGGAAATTAGAATGATTTAAGGAGATCCACACAGACAGATAGGGAATTGCGATAAAGCGCTTATCGTTCGTGATGGCCGCGAGAGCTTAACAGTCTCAGTTTCCAATGGGGCTTTTATCAGTAGATTGGATACCATGGAGGCAGTCAGTCGCATCATACACACACACACACATACATACACATACATACACATACACACACACAGTACACTGTGTAAAAAATAACACGCAAAGGTTATTGTAGTATCAGTTTCCAATGGGACTTTTATCAGTAGATTGGATACCATGGAGGCAGTCAGTCGCATCATACACACACGCACACGCACACGCACACACAAAGTACACTGTGTAAAAAAGTGCACGCAAAGGTTATTGTAGTATATAGATCAATACAAATTATGGTGTATTACAAGTGTTCTGTACTTACGTATTACAATACACCATTGATCAGAAAGTGCAACTCAAGAGGAGAACAATATTGTTCCTAAGAAGTATGTTATTGGGAGAATAATGACAGAAACGCAAAACTTTTTCACTCACTATTCGGATATATATTGTATTTGCTTACTGAAAGTGTTTTTAATTGTTTTACCTCTGTTAAGGTTCATAATGAATGCATTATTTCAAAGGTAATCAATATGTATATATATGTATATATGTATATATGTATGTATATATATATATATATATATATATATATATATATATATATATATATATATATATATATATATATATATATATATATATCACTTAATGCCTAGTCCAAGCATGGAAACTTTCATGATGTTTATTGGAACTAGTTGTATAATCTGTAGGTACATTTGAGTTTGTCTTGGGTATAAGGTTTCTGAGTCGGACTTCAATCCTCCAACAATTAAATAGAAATTGACAACCAAGATGAAAAATGACTGAGGGAAATGACAACACTCCTACGTAAAAGAAAAAAAAAAGAATAAACAAGCATTAAATTTCTTTTGCCAAATAAGGCTGCTGTTCAATATTTATTCTCTTCAGTCTCTTGGGAACTGAGTATGTCAAAGTCAGCGCTGAACATCACGGCAAACTGTTGTTCGTTTTTCCCTTCTCTCGTCTGCATTACTTACCTTCCTCTCGACTTCCTTTTGCTCAGGGCTTTGGAATTTCGTCGCCCGTTCGAGCTGATTTGGTTGAAACGGCACTTAATTCTTTAGCGTCTATTCAATACAGGGATTCTTAAAATTTTACAAATTCTACTGACAAAAAATAAATAAAAAGAAAATTACGTCGTAGCAATTCACAGATGAACATCATATTTTAATCAATGATTCGACATAAAATAGTGTTTACTTAAGTCATTTTTTTTATCTTTGGTAATCTAGTCAATTAATTTGATGAGTACATGACGATGAAATAAGTTTATTGCGAGGATGGTTTATTTTTCCCAACTTTTGCCTTCGGGTTTTGTAAACAAATGAACCAATAATTGAAGTTTGCGGAGTCAAATGCATCAATTCCGTTTTACTTTTGCGTTGGATTACCTTCATTGCCTTCGATAAATTTGATACGTACAGATAAAAATAAATGAACACAGAAAGAGAAAATCACTCTGTAAACATCATTAATAGAGTAGGACCATGTTTCCGTGACAGTTTAAAGTCAAGAGGTGATTCAGTGGAATTAAAGACTACTCTGCACACGTGTTTGGTCGACACTCGATCCTCTTTTGTTTGTCAGGTCGCCAGATGACTCCATTTATGTGAGGGGGTTTGCCACGAATCACCACAGACTCCCCAACCACCTACCCACCCCACCCACCCACCCACCCCAGGCCTCACGCAGCCACTCTTTTTTTTTTTTCTTTTTTTTTTTTAGTGTACTGCCCTCCCTTGGTAGCCAATATACTTATCATTTGGACAGCTGAAACTGAGGGCATGTTTTCTTTTGTTTTTATCCCTTAATACTGCAAGTGATTAGCACCGCTTAGTTCCCAAATCAGTTTATAAGACGGCGGACGGGAGAACTGCTGAGTTTTGCGCATCATGCATCGGAATGCTTAAAATTGACATACACGCACTACACATGAGTTCTGAAATGAACCGTCCTCTTATTTCACACGTGTAGTTACGTACTTGTCAAGAAATTTAGTGACACTATAATTTAGCCACTGAGTAGATATTAATCTGAACCTTTTCGGTGTATCGGCATATCATCTAGTTCAGTCATTTTTAGGTGATTTGGTTCACGTGCATATTGTTTGTAAAGAAATGCAGATGCAAATTGCAGAATGCGAAACCTGGAGTTTTCTGTAAGTTTCTTGATAAAGATTTACCAAGTACCAAATCTTTCAAGATTTAACTTGGAACACAAAAGATTTTGGCTAAATAATTTGGTAACAGACATTTCCATTGATGAGAGTCGGAATTTGTTCGGTCGCAGTCTAGCCCCAGACTTGAGCGGGGCCTTAGATTTCGAGTCCTAATGAAGCCATTGCAAATAAATCGGCAGAACACTGGCTATACGTACATAATGCTTTGGGCAACAAGACTTGCGTACACCAAATTGGACTGAATTTTCACAAACAGCTGCTTGTGACAGAAATGTCAACTGTTTGTAATAGTAGATAGTAATTATTTCTGACAAATTGATAAATGAATCTATCAAAGATTGTAGCCTTGTCTCTCTTGGCCATTAGACGAAATACTCTTTCTTGGTTCAATAAAATCCATAAAAATTTCCCTGTCTCGTCATGTTAATGGAAATTATAACAAATCGTATGCCCAGATCCATCTCGATATCTGGTTAATCATAGGGACAAACATCACGTTCAAAATCCAGTTAAATTCCGTGATCACTCCGATGACTCCTCCACGAAGGAAGCTTCCCCAAGCCCCTGTCGTCACCCCTCGCTCAAGTCCTGTTCCAGACTTGATCCATATTCATTCTCGCCCCAAGTTAGGCGTTTCCTGTCGAAACCACTCAGGCAGCACGTATCCGTTATTCATGTTCTACAGGAGCCTTCACGATCTTCCCCTTGACTATAACGCACTTTCTCTCTCTCCTTCTTTCTCTAGTTCTCTCCACCTATCCTTATATCGACTCTCTCTCTCACTCTCAGCAACTACCTTTATCAAGTCGATCCATCCTTTTGTCGACATCTGCATTACGAAGTACCTGGTACGACAGAGGCGAGCAAAATCTCTCTCTCTCTCTCTCTCTCTCTCTCTCTCTCTCTCTTGTGGCTCGGGGGTAGAGTGCTAAATTCACAAGCCGGTTGACCAGTGCCTCAGTGTTAGTTGTGAAATCTTAAGCGTGCCCACGAGAGCGAACGAGAAGAGGCGGAGGCTCTCGTAAAAGGAGAAAGAAGCGGATGCTGCTGCCTGAGCGGGTTCAAAGGGAAATGCCTAACTTAAGGCAAGAATGAATATGGATAAAGTCTGGAATAGGATTTGGGTGATGGGCTAACGACAGGGGCTGGGGATGGCATCATGGGGCTTTCTGACAGACACTATCTTCCAGACTCTTTCCAGTTCTTGCACATTCCTCATTTCCTTTCCACTCCGGGAATTTATCATCATTCACGCTCAATTTCTCTTCTCAATTTCCTGTTGTTAGGTGTCAAATGACTTAATTTTCTGATAGTGTCGCGAGTGGCCTTACACGGGGAGGAGGGAGGAGGCAGAGGCGAAGAAAAGGACTTTGAGAAATCGTCATTTGGGGATGTCTGGAACCTCCAGCTAAGGATATTCCTAACGTCTTGTCTTTACTCTTCTTCAGATTTTCTCCATTTTTCCTTATATTATTACTTCTTATTTATCTCTCTCTCTCTCTCTCTCTCTCTCTCTCTCTCTCTCTCTCTCTCTCTCTCTCTCTCTCTCTCTCTCAGTAATTTCCCCAAAATTGTTGTTTTAGTAATAATAATTTTTATCAAGATGTCAAAAAATTCCATGTGGAAACCAGTTTCCTTCCATGATCGAATAAAGCTTTACATCCAGAATTTGTAACAAGGAAAGTTTTACGAATTCTTGTTATCACCTCACGCGGCCTCAGAAACATCTATCAAAATATCTTTTCTGCAAGAGAGGTTTAATGCTCACATGGTCCGCTCAACATAACAATACTTCATTTAGCGCCTTGAAATCTTTTTCCCCTTATGTCATGTTCCAGTGCACCTTCTTGCAACCAGGACTGGTAATATGCATCTCAGAATCATTAAAGTATCCAAAGAAATCATAAATTTTATATATACAGTATATATGTGTGTGTGTGTGTATACGTATATATATATATATATATATATATATATATATATATATATATATATATATATATATATATATATATATATATATAATAATAATAATAATAATAATAATAACTTTTCTACGTGATTCACAATCTGAAAAAATTCACTATTACTTGAAAACAACATAAAAATTTAATTAACTCCTGAGTTGAATTATTAAACAAAACAAAATCACAAATTATTAAACAAAACTAAATCACAAAACTTTCATTTATAAGAAATTAAGTTAATCAAGCAAAATTTAAGCTACCAAGAATTACTCAAGATTTGAAATGAAAATCTTAATACATGAAAATTAAATCAAGTATGCAATGTTAAATTATCAAGAAATATTTAAAATGCTAAATAAATAAATGTTAAATCATCAATACATAAAATGTGAAAATCTAGGGATTGCAAACAGAAGAACACACAAAAGTACACAAAAGACTTATCAATAGTAATTTCACTAAGGCAAAACTTCTCTCAATATACCTTATTATATCATGGTAACAATAAGTAAAATTCACTTTACCTTACACAAGCTTGTGAAAACTTTCGCAAAATTCACAAAACACACTTTCAGATCCCAAAAGCTAAGATTAATACCAGTGACGACACAAATATTCCACGGTAATAACTTCTCTCTTTTGGAGAGAGAGAGAGAGAGAGAGAGAGAGAGAGAGGGAACCAACACTAACAGTTTCTGAAATCAGAATGAGCAAACTTTAGGATTATAGTGGGAAATGAAACAATCAGACGACATCAGAACAATATGTGATCAGAGCAACACAGTCCTACAAAGCATGATGCGATCTATTAAGACGTGTATTTACTCTCAAAAAGGCGTATGTGACTCAAACAAAAAATGGTATGGGATGAAGCTCTTAATGAAACCTCAACAAGATCAAAACAGACAGCAGCTGGCAGCCACAAACGGCATGCTTTCAAAACAAGACGAAGAACCAAAGTTGGTTTTCAGAACAGTATGTGAAACATTGCGAAATCATTCGTCTTGTCATATGAGATAAAGCTTTTACAGATATGTTAACTCGAATCGATTGCTTTTCCCGACCCGTCAACAAGTGAATCAAAACAAGGTGCTTGTTTACTCGTTATTTCTCGTGACGACAGCCGAACTAAAGCATGACATACGAAATCACAAGTATTGAACACTTGTTGCTAAGGGACAAAATGTGCGATCACATACTATGTTATTATTAAAACGTATTACTAATTTTAAACCACTCTTCTAAGTTACCCAAAACACTAACTCTTTTGAGATCAGACATTGCACTACATAAGATACTTCAACAATTATTATTATTACACACAATGCATGATAAACAGAAGAGTTTAAATATATCAAAACTATAGGATGATATACACATTACATGGAAACATTATGAAATTCCTCCGCCCAGAAGATTATTTATCCCAGGTTTGAATCCAATGATTCACAGTGGGATAAATAATCTGCAATTACATTGTTCTTTTAAAAAATGTTCTCTATCTCTACAAGTATGGTTACAAAATCAGTCAGGGGAGCTACTAGGCTGAGAAATTTGGACAGAATCGACTATAAAATCCAGCCATGCCCAAAAACCTTTGTAGCTTTTTCCTCGTACTAGGGGTGTTAGCCTTACGGATACCTTCTACATTAGCATCAACAGGAGCGAGAAGGTCTTTTCCAACTTCAAATCTTAGATACTGAACAGTTGCCTTTCCAAACTCGCTTTTTTGTAAGTTGATTGTTAGTCCTGCTTCCCGTAATTTCCTGAAAACTTTCCTTAAAATCTTCAGATGTTCTTCCCATGTATTGGCATAAATCACAATGTCATGAAGGTATACACCAACTCCTTCTACAGATCCTAGCAGTTGATCCATCACTTGGTGGAATGTTGCAGGTGCATTCATTAGACCAAACGGCAAAACAGTATATTGATACAGTCCAAAAGGAGTAATGAAAGCTGACAGCAACTTCGCATTCTCATCTAAGGGAATTTGGTAATATCCTTTCAACAAGTCTATCTTGGAAACAAATTTGGCTTGCCCAATATTATCAAGTAATTGATCAATAAGAGGGAAGGGATAATTGTTAGTCATACTGATGGAATTCAGTTTCCTATATCAGTACACATCCTAAATGAGCCATCTGGTTTCTTCACTAACACACATGGAGAGCTGAAATGACTTGAACTGGGTTCTGCCAATCCATGCTGCAACAATTCTCAACTTCTTTCTTCAAAACATCTCGATGAAAAGGTATGAGCAATAAGCTCTCTGTTTAAAAGGTTTTCCATCTTCTCTGATCTTTATCTCATGTTTTGTCAGATCGTTTCACCTAGGTACATCAGCAAACATTTCAGGGAAACCTCTAATCACTTCACTTAATTCACTACTTTGCTCAACACTCAAATGTTTTAATTTATCCTCCAAATTTTCCAATATGGAAGAATTGTTCATCTTGCTTTCACCTCCCAATTCGTAGCCATCATCATCCTCTGTAGATGAAGTTGTCTGTGTTATTGACACTGTTTCAGTTTTAGTCTCTGAGAAGTAAGGTTTCAAAAGATTCACATGTGTCCTCCACTGCTTTTTCCTTCTTCCTCGTGTTTCAATCACATAAGTTCGATCACTTAACTTCTCTATTATCCCATAAGGACCTTGAAACTTATAGTTAAAGGGAAATCTTTCCACTGGTAAAAACACTAGAACTTGCTGTCCTACACTAAAACTTCCAAGCTTAGTCTTACCATGTCTCCTTTTCATTTTCTCTTGATTTATTTTTAGATTTTCTAAAGAGAATTTTCTAATTTCTCTTAACCTTTTCCTCAAATTCTTCACTTATTCTCCTTGGATTTCCTCTTGATTTTCTTCCCAATTCCCAACAAGAATCTTCAATGGACCTCTCACGTCTCAACCAAAAATAATTTCACTTGGTGAACATCCCATGCTTCCTTGATAAGCATTCCTAATTTCAAACAACATCAAGGATAAACTATTGTAGCATCCCATTCTCTTTCTGATTCATAACAATACTTAGTTAACATACTTTTCAGTGTCTGGTGGAACCTTTCCAAGGCTCCTTGAGTTTGTGGATGATAAGCAGTTGATAACTGTTGTCTCACTCCTAACAAGTTCATCACATCTTGGAACAATTTTGAAGTAAAGCTCATTCCTCTATCACTTTGCACAATTTGTGGTATTCCAAACTTGGAGAAAAACTCCACTAACTTCTCAGTAATTACCTTTGCACTTATACTTCTTACAGGAATCGCCTCAGGATACCTTGCCACAGGACACATTCATGTTAACAGATATTCATTTCCTTTCTTTGTTTTCAGAAGCATCCCAACCACATCTATAATCACCTTTGCTAAAGGGTTCTCCTCTAACCTCTATGGGTTGTAGGGGGCTTTCTGAATGGTTTCATTCAGTTTTCCAGCTGTCTGGCATGTGTGACACTCTCTGTAAAACCTGCTAACATCCTTGTGAAGTTCAGTTCAGAAAAAGTATTTCATAGTCTTCTCAACAGTCTTCCTGATTCCCATATGTCCAGACTTGTGAGCTACTGCTACCACTTACTTCCTCAATGGATATGGAATCAAAATTTGATGATATTCACCCCATTCAGCATTTCCTGGTATATGCAGGTCGATGCTTCCTCATTAGCAATCCTTCCTGAAGCAGAAATCAGCTAGCGTTGTATCCTTCTGCAGTTCCATTAGCTTCTCTCTAGTCACTTGACCAACTTCAAGGGCTGAACTCTCCATATCTGCTAACTCTGCTATTGTAGTTTCGCTACTATCTTCAGGAACACTCCTTCAAAAACAACAGGATCCTTGTCTTCTTGGGAAATCTCTTCAATACTGACACTAGGGGAAACTTCACTTTCCTGGAACAGGTCTTCTAAGCTCAAAGATCCTTCACTTGATCCTTCTTGTGCAGGTAAATCCTCAGTTTCTTCACCTGCAGACGTAGTTCTCTTCATACTGCTGGTAGTTACACAACTTGGAAACAGGTGGGGGTTATTCTTCTCTAAATCCACATTACGACTAATCCTCAATGGTTTGTCCGTTACTATAGGACAAGGAACAAATGGTACACCACCAACTTCATTACCCAGTAAAACATGTACACCTTCAACAGCTAGTGAGTCCTTTACAGCAATATCAACATTCCCTGTCACCAATTCACACAACAGGTGCAAGCGGCATATAGGAGTTACCTCTTCTCCTATACCCTTCAAAATAACTGAATCTCTGGTGAGATTCCTCTCCAGCTGTGGGTGAGCACTACGAACTGCCACACTACGGTTACTCCCCGTATCACGTAATACCTTGACTGGTACTTGCACACTCCCTACTCAGTTGCCAGCGTACCTTCATAGATATATGGCTTAAAAGCCTCCAAGCTGCTCAGCCACTCACTGCTTGAGGTTACATTTCCACTGGTTGCTAAACAGCTTGTTTAGTCTCAGTCTTTCCAACTATCTCAGTCTTCCCCACAATGCTCTTCGTACTTTGTTTCACCTGGTTACCTTTAACCACTTGACCAACTGGCTTGGTCTGCTGCTGTGTCTGATAACAGTCTCGACTGTAGTGTCCTGCTCTTCCACACTTGAAGCAGACAACATTAGTCTTCTGTATCTGTTTTGAGAAACTGGATGATGAAGATTTAACATTTGATTGCTGATGGGTATTACATGACTTTGTACTGGCATGCATTGCCACTGGAAGGATTCCCAGTAGTAATGTTTCTGAAATTTGGATGAGACCTAAAACCTGTGCATTGCTGGTTCTGGTATTGACATTATAATTCCTTTTGCTACAAATTATGTTATAGTCCTCTCTCTCTCAAATAGGCTCTTATGTGTTCAGAAATTCCTCTAAGATATTGCTCTAGGACTACTAACTCCTCAAGTTCATCCATAGATTTAAATCTAGCAGCCTCCAACCATTGTTTGAAACTTCTTACTTTGTAGGGATAATCCCAGAAAGTCATCTTGTCATCTTTTCTCAAAGATCTGAATCTTTCATTGTAATATTCAGTGGTCATCTGGTAAACTTGTAGCACATTGTGTTTGAGCACCTTGCACTCTTTACACTGATCAGATGATAAGGCTAAATAGGCACTTCTTCCTTTACCAATGAGAACACCTCTGTATCAAGACACCATTTATCTTCTGGCCATCCCATACCTGAAGCCGCTTTTTCAAAGTGATCAAAAACTCATCTGGAGCTTCTTCTGTAAACTTTGGAATTAACTTCTGCACTCTTACTGCATCAAATACAGGCTCTTGAGTACCTTGGATAGGGCTAGACGGTGTTACAGGTAACTTGGAGCGAGCTTCTATTAATTTCATCTCTCTTTCATAACCATCTTGATTCCTTGCCCTTTCTCTCTCTGTTTCTTCTCTTGCTCTTTCTTTCTTCTTCTCCTGCTTTTTCTTCTTCTCTTTCTTTTCTTTCTCTTTTCTCTCTGTCTTCTCTTTCCCTTTCTGCCTGCATCTTCAACTTGATCAAACTTTCTTCTGCTTCTATGCGTCTAAGCTCTTCCTCTGCATCACTTTTCTCTTTCTGTTGCTCTTGTTTATTTATAAACTTTGCCTCAGCTGCATTCAACAATTCTTGCGCCTCTCCTAACTCTTTATCTATTTTACCAGAGTCCATCAATGCTTGGATTGCAATACATCTGGTTTGTGCCTTTATCATGCCACTAGACACATTACCCCAACATGCCACTGCTAAAGCAGTCCACTGTCCCTCAGTCAGGTTGGATTTAGATAATTCTTGGATGGATGGAACTGCTAAAAACTTCTGAACATTCAACAGAGCCATTTTCTTTAAGTTCCTCAACTAAATAATTCACAATACAATGTTAAAATGATAATGTGGTCACTCTCCTATCAAAATATATCCCTAACACCGCCAGTATAAACCATAAACCAAAGTAATATTTTGTTTTGTTCCTGGGTCTGGGCACCAAATTCTATTGTCACGAAACGTTCCAAGTACCTGGTTATTACACAACTAATCACAGAATTCAAAAATTTACCTCACTGCAGCCAGATACCTGAACTCTCATAACAATAAAAATTACGACTGAGTACTCTACAGGTATCAGTGATCCCTTAAAAAGCTAATTAATCACGTGAAATATCAAACTAAGTTTATCAAAACAAGTGTGAGGTATCAACAATTAAACAAGAAATATACTAGAGTAAAAGGGCATCACTTCTTCAAACAACTTTAAACTGTTTCCCTGGTCTTAATTCATCTCAGCAAAACTAAAGGAACAAAACATGTTTATCAGTTTACCTTATGCACATAATTAATCCTATTCACTGGTGGTCAATAAATGAGACAGTTCTTAAAAATTTCAAATAAAAAAATTTATTTTTAAAATTCAAAATTTATAATTAGAATTCACAATCTGAAACAGTTTACTATTACTTAGAAAGAACACAAAAACTTAATTAATTCTTGAGTTAAATTATTAAACAAAACTAAATCACAAATTATTAAACAAAAACAAATCACAAAACTTTAATTTATCAAGAATTTAAATGAATCAAGCAAAATTTAAGCTATCAAGAATTACTCAAGATTTGAAATGAAAATCTTAGTAAATGAAAATTAAATGAAGTATGCAATGTTAAATTATCCAAAAATATTTAAAATGCTAAACAAATAAAAATGTTAAATCACCAATATACAAAATGAGAAAAATCTAGGGATTGCAAACAGAAGAACATACAAAAATCAAAAATACACAAAAGAATATCAATAATAATTTCACTAAGGCAAAAATTCTCTCAATATACCTTATGATACCATGGTAATAATAGTAAAATTCACTTTACCTTACACAAGCTTGTGAAAACTTTCGCAAAATTCACAAAACACACTTTTTTGTATGGTGCCGCTACAACTTTTCTTACATTCAGATCTCAGAAGCTAAGATTAATACCAGTGACCACACAAATATTCTATGGTAATAACTTCTCTCTTTTGAAGAAAGAGAGAGAGAGAGAGAGAGAGAGAGAGAGAGAGAGAGAAAGAGAGAACCAATACTAACAGTCTCTGAAATCAGAATGAGCAAACTTTAGGATTCCAGTGGGAAATGAAACAATCAGACGACATCAGAACAATATGTGATCAGAGCAACGCAATCCTACAAAACATGACGTGATCAAACAAGATACGTGCATTTAATCTCAAAAAGGCGTATGTGACTCAAACAAAAAATGGTATGGGATGAAGCTCTTAATGAAACCTCAACAAGATCAAAACAGACAGCAGCTGGCAGCCACAAACTGCATGCTTTCAAAACAAGACGAAGAACCAAAGTTGGTTTTCAGAACAGTATGTGAAACATTGCGAAATCATTTGTCTTCTTCTCGTATGGGACAAAGCTTTTACAGAAATCTTAACACGACTCGATTGCTTTTCCCGACCCATCAGCATGTGAATCAAAAAAAGCGCTTGTTTATTTGTCATTTCTTGCGACAACAGCTGAATCGAAACACTACATACGAAATTACGAGTACAGAACATTTGTTGCCAGGGGGCAAAACGCGCGATCACATACTACGTTATTATTAAAATGTATTACTAATTTTAAACCACTCTGCTAAGTTACCCAAAACACTAACTCTTTTGAGGTCTAACATTACACTACATAAGATACTTCAACAATTATTATTGTTACACATGACACATAATAAACAGAAGAGTAAATATATCAAAACTATAAGATGATATACACATTACAAGGCAACATCATGAATATATATATATATATATATATATATATATATATATTTATATATATGTATTATATATATATATATATATATATATATATATATATATATATATATATATATATATATATATATATATATATATATATATATATATATATATATATATATATATATATAAATATATATATGCATATGCATACGTATAAAAATATACCAGTTATTTTTACCTTTCGTGCTTGGGGTCGAGTCCTTTGACGAAAGGTGACAGTGTCTTCATTTATTCCTGGCGTGGATGAATGGCTTGTAGTGGTAAGTGTATATATATATATATATATATATATATATATATATATATATATATATATATATATATATATATATATATATATAGTGTTTACAGATTTAAAATTCAACATTAGTTAGAAGACAGTCAATACATTTTTTTTTTTTACCAAACCTCTTAAATTATTATCTTTTTTTTAAAGTACTGAATGACTGAACACAATCGTCATCGTGTCACTTAAACATTTTTATATTAAGAATTGTGTCTGGGTGTGATTCAGTTTTTCTTTTTAGCGGTTTACTTAAAAATCATTGGTAGAAGTAAATCATCGGATTAAACCAATGAGCAACTGATGGCATCTATCGGCAGAACAATTCTCAGCTCAGTCATCATCTTGTATTGTATCCCATCATTCGTTCGAAATTATCATTGCCCAAAAGTATCTTCCATGTCGAAATCAATTTGTCTTACCTCATATTTTGAGGCTGTGATGTAACTAAGGCTTAATGGCCTACATTTAGATGCCACTGAGTTTCATATCTTCATTACTTAAACTGTTTTCATCCACTTATGTCATTACGCTGTGAGTAACTACCACGACTGGCTTCTCCACTTGTTAACATTGCGGGGGATTCAAACATTAACATTATAAAATGTTGTGACCAGAACACCTCTTCATTCTGTCAGTTTTCTGCGTTTTCAGTAATCACGGTCATCGCTGCATCTACCAGTCATTGCTATTTATGTGTTTCTTGTCTGTCTCCTTTCTCGATTTATTTCCCCCTTCTTCTTCGATGTTTCCTTCTCTCTTTCCAATGTCAAATTCCGCATGCTACTATAATGGGAAATTCCAGCTTAGGTAGCATACTGACCCGCCTCAAGATGTTACAGGCATCCTTCGCCGTTTCTCAAATTGAGTAACATTTGTAAAAGGTTTTGATTTGACCACGAAATGAATTGTGTAACTGGACCTGAAATAGTACAAGAAGACGTGATACTCTGTCAGATTCGAATCTTTTCAGTAAGAACACCATATAGCAATTCAATAAGAGTTATTAAAGATAAACTATTTTCTTTTATATCTTTTGCGTATAGTTTAGAAGTTGGTTTACCGATAGGCCCATTCGCTTCTCTGCGTAAAACCTCCAGTACCAGAATCAGTATGAATTCTGATCACAATACTTTCTGGTTCGGAGTCCAGTACAAATATCAAGTGTTAAGAAATATATTGGTAAAAATAACAGTTGATCATATGAATATCAGGATATTAGGAAATATTAAACTGTCAGTCGTATTTTCTACTCCGTGCATTTGTCACAGAATTCTCAAAAACAAACAAACTTCATATCATTAGAAATAAAATAAAAAAAATGCTTCAAGAGGAAACTGCCAAAGGTCGCTTTCCTCCAAGGCTCTTCGCAACTATACAGTTTGTCCTAATGTGTTAATTTTGATTTTTGAAGAGATCAGCCTTGCATTATAATCGAAGGTCAATTTTCCTTTAGACTGAACGTAAGCTGTCCTTTCTTCATAAGGCTTATCATTCTTAAAGCTTTCCGCACATGAACTACCAAATATAAAGAAAAAATGGATCCATAACATTAACATAAAGACTTCTTCATCTAAAATGCAAAATATTAATAAGATATGTGTCTAAGGAAGTGTGCAGATATCTTTAAATTACTTTTATAATTGTGTCCCACTGATCACTATTCTCGGGCAGCTCACTGATTAATATAACAAAAACAAGGGATTTTTGTCTTTTAACTTTGAGCCCCTTCACATTTATTAAGGCTCCATTACATCCCTTTTTCTTCTTTACTTTTTAAATGTATGGTAGTTCATTATCAATTAACAGATTTGCTATACAGTATCAAAAAAGGGGAAAAAAATATGAAAGCCTATGACGCCCAGTTCATATCGTATGTGAGGTCTAGTTAGTGTGGTTACGACAGAGAGGGAAAACTCATTCTTCTCGCCTTATACCTCTGCCTCTTCATCTGATGGAACTTACTGTATAATATTCGAGTGCTTATTTGCAGAAGAAACTTTATAAGGTAGCCCATAGGAGACTTGTAAATTCTTCAACGTATCATTGAGTGACTGTTGTTGAGCGCCTGTGTCAGCTTGGTAAAACACTCTCGATGCATTTTAATTTTCTGGGTCAACGGGAAAAGCTTATTGATTCACAGAAGCTCCACTGCAAGCAGAATATGATTCTCCATCAATTTCCAGAGTTTATCTGTCTTTAACTTGAACTGTATATTCAAGCCACTTCGTTTTGAGTGTAAAGTTAATATGGGAATAATGTTTTTCAATGGCGAATTTCATCCCCTTTTTTGAAAAACTCTGTCCCTCGTCTGGTTGGAGAGGAGTGGTCGGTGACGATCCTAGTTCTCTGGGCCTGAGAATGGGAGAGGGGAGGGGGAAATAGCCTGCTACCTCCTCTTCGGGGGACTATTGGCTCGTTATCATGGCTGACGACCCCTCAGGGAACGCGGGAAATTGGCGTGAAGCGCGATAGTCGACAACCAATAGAAAACGGACACGAGCCCCCACCGCCATGTTGGTCTCCCGACTTTCGCTCACGTCTTCGAAAGTTATCGTTCAGTTTGCTCGGAGGTTTTCCCGGCTGTCTTCGTTGAGAAATGCTGTGGATTGGGACTGACCGACGTGGTATGAGAAAGGGAGCGCATTTTTTCGGGAAAATTGCAAATCCAGGAGCTTCCAATGATAAGCATCCCCCAAATAATTGGATCAATCTCAGCGCCACCCGTGATGTTTAGGGCGCTGAATACTGCCATAGACTCGTCTCTTATTACAATTTTTCCCCTATTCTCTTGTCTTTCATTCTCTTTGGTGAGGCAATTTCGAAACTATTATTCATGGGAGTGAACGATATATTATCGTGAATTCCTTTGAAAATAAGATAGGAAGCACATACTTTTAAACTGAGCTATCGAACCACTGAAGGATGCTCCTTTAAAAACTTTCTTTTTCTTTTTTCTTTATCCCGCCGGTCGTAAAATCTGTCTGTGAAAATTGAAAGGTGTTCGCTGATTGGCTGGTGGGTCCCTGGAGACGGAATGATTGAAGGCGGATGTACGATAAGAAACAAATGGACGGTAATTGACGCAGTGACCGAGAGCGGAAGGCTGAACGTGAGTGGAGTTGCTAAAAGGGGGAGGAGGGGAGGGGGAGGGGATTGGTGGGAGGGGTGAGGGAATGGTGGTGGGGGAGTTAGAGAGGATTTTAGAGGAATTTGGAGTGTTACTTTCTTTATTGGCACGTTTTTCGTCTTCCCTATTTATGCTGCAGATTTCATTTTACTTTTCATGGGTATTCCTGTCTTCCTTCAGTCTGTCTATACACACACACACACGCACACACACAGACGCACATATATATAATATGCACACACACACACACACACACACACACACATATATATATATATATATATATATATATATATATATAAATAATGCAAGTACAATAATAATGATTATATAATCAACAGAAGAACTTTTAAGAGCCGTTGCAAACAACGAAAAATATGATTTGTTAAGAACTGTGCTTGTGGGAATCACTGGTTAATTTAGCAAGATGTCAGATATTCTCAAGAAATGAAAATCCAGAAACGGAAGGAGGCATGACAACGGGGTTCGTCAAATATTTGGAGGCCCCCTTAAAAAAAAAGATACCTAATAAGCCTCTTTGATAGGGTAATTTACATAAGAATCACTTATAAGTCTGTTTCCTGCAGGTAAGAATTATCAAAACAACAAAAGGAGAAAATTACCCAATAGATAAACGCAAACAAATTTCAAAAAACAAAAATACAGGCTGAAAAATAAGGCAAAGGAGAGTGGGGGGGGTGTCTTGTTGCAACACTAGAATATTCATATGGTTTTCCTTGAGTGACACAAGCAGTGTACGGTCGGAGTACAGAAGCCTTGAGGTTCCGTAATTTTAACTACATGATAATTGTAAGAATTAATTTGAATGATATAGTCGGTACTGAATATGTAAGAAAAATTCAATAGGCCTTTGGACAAAGGTACCATACGAGAGGAGTGAATGTCTCTGTAATAATAATGATCGTAATTTAACACCAAACTAACCAGAGAAAATGAATAAAGGAGTATAGTACGAAATTTATAGAGTTCACCAAATTAGGCAGACCTAAGATTTGGAGTACCACCTTTTTATAAGGGTTACGAGGGATAACTACTCTGGCAATATTCCTTTGGCAGTGCGCTGCAAGATGGTGAGTTGAAAGTCTCTCGTTAATCTCAGTAGTGTGGGTTTGGTATTGACTTTTTCCATTTTTACCAAAAGCAGTTTTGTATTCTCATTTATTTGGTTAAATTTAGTCAATTTATCTGATCACAGTATTCCAGTATCTTAATTTTTAATTGCAACATGATTACATCATCACCTCATTTGGGAAATGTGTATGTGGCCTTATTTGATAACCCTTGGAATTTACCGACGTCTTTCTCGAAGCTTAACCTGACTATCTCTTCACCTTGTGACATCAGTCTGTAAACACTTCTCAGGATTTATTGAAGTTAATAATGTCTCTGGATTAGAACACAATCTGAGGCGAATCATACCGTTAGTAAAATTATTATAATTTCTTTGTATATTTCTAAGGGATAAGTTATCAGTGGATCTCAATGGAAATATGAATAGTTCTACCATCAGCCATTACCACCACAACATCTGTCAGATTCTATCCATTTGATGTTTAATTCCTTAAATTTTTTTTTTTTGTGTTTTACACATTGTAATACTGTTTCTCTTATTTTCTTCTTTTAGATGTTCGCTAGTTCTACCGATGTAAATAAAGAAATATCAGCCTCTAATATTGGCCTCTACATTATTCCCGGTAGTGGGTTTAAACTAGGTGGTTATGCCAGTACGGTGAAAATGGTCCAATATGCCTGTTGTGTACACCAGAATCCAGAGACTTGATAACAGACAGCATACAAATCTGACTCATCGTTAATATTTGTTGACTTCTGACCAAAAAAATAAGAGATATTCCAGTATGGAAGCAGAAGACAACGTCCAAACTATGGAGGCGGTTCCAGAGAGTGATACAGTTTCCAAATGAAGAATCTGGACTTTAACATAGGAAGGGATTGAGATATACCAAACACAAAGACAGAAAGAACTAGATACTTAGCATCTTTGTGAGATGTGTTTGGCTCCTGACTTCAGGAAACAAATAAAGAACAGAAGAATGTAGGCTCCCTCCATCTGTCAAGTAGAAACTCATACAAATTAATGAAAATGAATTTTTGCAGGCTCCCAGGACAGAAGAAAGTTCCAAAGACTTGGACTCTTACTACGAACTTTTTGGCCTCCATCATAGGAAAGAGGACGCTGGTCTACTTAAATTCCGGGAAGCTAGCAAATCTATGACAGGCTAAGTCCATGAGGTCAAGATTGATAGGAAGTCGAGGTACATCCCATAGTGGGAGTTTCTGGTACACAGACAATCAAGCACTGTAAGGGCTAGACCCTGCAAAGGCTAGACTGGCTATCACTGAGAGAGAAGCCTTGATATTAAAATATGAAACTAACATGGAACATGAAACAACTCACAGGAAAGTGGAACTCCAAGTGAATCTCAAGCTACCAGCAACACATCAAGGGCTTGCTGCTGTTAACGCCAAAGCACTTGTCATTGAAGAAGATGGTAGAGACGAAAACCAAGATCTGGACGATCTACTCCCAAAACAAACTGAGTGTCGCCTTCAGTGAGTGCTGGATTTTGTCAACCAGCAACCTGGGTAGCCACAACATAGGGTACAGGCCCAGATTACAATAATGTCTTTCTGGCGAATTTCACCAGGATGATCATGTTTTATCAAACTCCACCTCTAGCACTGGTGATGGAGGTCATGGAGTACCATCCATGGTGTCAACTCCAGCACAAGCAGGATATCACAATAATACACACAGACTTGTCTTATCTCAATTGAACCCTGTGGCACCTGCATGTCTGCCCATGGTATTGGGACTAGTAACAACCCAATGGACACGTGATATCAAAAATGACAAAATTCCTTTATACAAAGGACTTACCATTTTCTCATCTCACAAACTTCAGTGACCAACCTGAATCCCACTACGTATGAAAAGTCACTTTCAAGTGTGAAATCAGAACAGCTTGCAAAATGGTTTGGGATGAAGTTCTTTAAACATGCCTTTACCATTGAAACTTCAAATGTCCACGATATAACAAGAGGTCTACTGCTATTGTGACAAAGATGAGATGAAAGACGTGGGTCACCAGAAAAGGTGGGAGGTTTTTTGAAAGAAATTACCATCTATGCCGACGTATAAGCGACCTTTTAGCCTTAAGTAATCTCCCCCAAAATGGGGGTCGTTTTATATGCTGAATATAAAAAGCAAACCTTAAGTCCTGCCGAGATTTTTAATAATAGATAACCCCTGAAGTGTTTATATTTGTATCATTAGTTAACTATCGTCACAACTATCGACACTGTAAACAGAACAACTGTAACAACGGTAAAAACAACAGGTAATTCAAG
Organism: Macrobrachium rosenbergii; assembly: GCF_040412425.1. Taxonomy (NCBI): domain Eukaryota; kingdom Metazoa; phylum Arthropoda; class Malacostraca; order Decapoda; family Palaemonidae; genus Macrobrachium; species Macrobrachium rosenbergii. The sequence continues at coordinate 7,633,455 of NC_089768.1, read as the reverse complement.
TGAATCACTAGCGACACAACTATCGGTACTGTGAACAAAACAACTGTAATGTCTAATTACCATAATTAGACATTAGGATGAGAGAGGTCTCACTTTGCTACTAGCTTTATCCAGAGTACCATTATTATGAGGCAATAATATTAGACAATTTTTTATTGATACTTATTATACAATGTCCTTTTAACGTTGATAGATAATTTGAAGTTACTGAAAGGGTAAATCAGGGTAGTCTCATTTTCTTGTTTACGAAATATAGCCGTGCTCGTAGTTCCCAGTCGTGCTTGACTTATGAGCCTTGTTGTTTAATAAAGGCTAATATTTCCTTGGTAGTATTTTATAATGAAACTAAAGGGTCTCGTGATATCGATAGTTCCCCAGATATCCTCGACATCAGGGTTCTTCTCTATTTTAAAGGAATACATTCATGTGAATCTACTTCCAACAGGCATTACTCCACCGATAGTGACGTCACATACGTCGCGCATTTATCGTGATGTTTACCGTATATTTTTCCTAAGGGAATACAAAAGTAATTATCGTATTGGTGAGCTTTCCCAATCATTTTAAAATCTTGAAAATACTGATTTTACACACTTTTGGTACGATAATTCCAAAAATTATTGATTCTATTTATGTACCAATTAACTTACATCAGCTGACAGTGTTAATTTAATAAACTGAGGGTCATCTTAGACCTGCATTTTTACATGAAAACTGGGGGGTTGTCTTATGCGCCATGTCGCCTTATACTCCAGCATATTCGTTATTGAGGTTTATCAGACTTCCCAACAAGGGCAGCCAATGATTTTATGGTTTTACTGTCATTTTTTCTTAAACTAGACACATAAAGGAGACCCCAAGTTTCAGGAAACTACTTCCATACTTTGACTTCTCCTCTGGATCAACCTAATGCTTGATAAATTAGCGTGTGGGCTTCAAGAAAAATTAACCATGGGAACATCAAAATATATGGACCAATATAACTTGATATATCTGCCCTTTACAGAGTCATCTGCATTCATCCAGGGAATCAGCTGAATCAAGAATAACTCAGGATTCAACCATGAAACAGATTTGTCAAGTACCAGAGGTAGTGTGAGTAAACAAAGAAAACTTTTTAAAATCCGCGAATGGAAGACCGTTTAAGATTCAGTTCGTAAAAAAAATCGGTGCTCTGAAACTTTTACTGGAGATGAAAAAAATCAAATTTTCTACAGAATGCCAGGTCTATGTTTAATTTTTGTTGTGAGATTTTTCCAGACGATATTTTTGTTCAAGAACAAACGTTAAAGGTTTGTAATGACGATTTTTAGACTGAATAATAAAAATGGTGCTAGTTTACTTCATGCTTTGAGAGGTATCGCACTGAAATCTATTATTAAAAGAAGCTACATAATTCAACATTTGAATAAATACCTACGTATTATTTGCATATTTTATCACTACTATTATAAAACATTATAATGAAATAATAGTAAAATATAATATTATAACAGTAAAGAAAATAACAAACTATCGAAGTAGAAATATAAAAGAGAGAAAATTCTTTGGTTATAAGATTAACAGGACACTGGTCTTGTCGCTAGTGGTGATTAAAGGCTCACAGCGAAAGAGTGAAAATGCATTAAAGAAGCATGGAAATCTTTGTCTGCTCAAGTTTGCTTCCACCTGCCCTGAGATCACAACAGCCTTCCTGTCTAGTGACCTTGCTATGAATCTGAGGGATTTAGACTTGGATGCTGACGGTAAACCTCCACAGTGTAGTCTTGGATTAAGCTGGGATTTGAGCATAGACAATCTCTTGTTTCACTTGTTGCTGAGAGTCAAGAAGTTCTAAGTTGCATTTTTTATTGAGACAAGTAGATGATTCATTTACAGTGCTAATAGAGTGGAGTGTATTATGATGTTTTTAAATCCAGCTCAGTGGCAAAATGTACCATCAGAACGAGATCAGGTGGATTTAGCAACAAAACCATTGTCAGCTCATGGGCTACTTGACAGCCTCTAATGACTGATTATGCAGGATCTTGTGGGAGTGAATATCAACTTGTTGATCTGGGTGAAGACCTAAAAATCCAGTCTTCCGTCAGTGTATTAGCAACCCACACTACTTCTGACCATAACAACCTAAATACCCAGTGACTTCAAAAGTTTTCTGATTGGAGGAGTCTCGTAAAGGCAATTGCCCTTTTGAAATATTTTTCATGCTTGTATGGAAGTAGGAAAACAGAATCAACAACTACATCAGTTGCAGACTGTCAAGATGCCGAATATTTCATCATATGCTCTGTTTAGTCAGATGTTTACAGTGAGGAAACTGACCGTATCTTGCATCAGCATGTGATGCCTAAGCAAAGCTCAGTAGCTAATCATAACCCATTCTTAGATGAGTTATGAATATTGAGAATAGGTGGCTGCATCACCATATCTGACACTAATCTGTGAAAGAAGAAAGTATTTCCAGGATATCACCACATAGCTACAATATAAATCAGGTATTATCATGACAAGATTAAATAGCAGGGGCAAAACTTTACCAAAGGAGCAATAAGAGCCGCAAGATTGCGGGTGACAAGAGCTAAGCAACTGATCTATCTGTTATCCACCACTGTGTGACTAGTACACTGAGAGGATGGAATGCATCTCAGATCATGTCTGATCTTCCAAATACCACCTTGGAGCTTCACTGCCAACCACTATTCACTAATGAAGGAATTTCGTCACTGGTTCTCTGATGTCAGTGAATCTCCTGACCACACTGATAAATTTAGAGAAGTTCATTTCCTTGACAAGCATGTGGAGGGAGTCACTCAACGATTGGAGCAGTCATAACCTCCACAAATCCTATGCAATATGATGGTCAGGAGATTCATTGCCACCAGAGGACCAGTGAAAAAATTCCAATCAGACTGTGGATCAAACTTCGTGAGTGCGTTGGACAACTTGCATATTGATGCTATCAATCTTGAGGATGGACCATTGAATGAATACCCCTCTGGTTCCAAGGCAGTATGGATCTCCATCCTGACGCATTCGTAGCATATGGGAAGAGCTTGTTAACATGATTTATATAACTGGGAGAATACTAGACTCTATGTTAGCAGGTACTACTGGAAAGACTTTAACACATGATGTGTTGAATACCTTCATGGCAGAGGTCAGTTCAATTATCAACTTAAGTTCTACACTATAATGTCCATTGATTTTAACATTGTCAATGCTGTTGATACCAAAGACCTAATATGGATTCACTATGGATTCATTGAGAGAATTCTATGAAAGAGACTTATATAAAACTGAATGGAGGCTCATAGAAAGGGGGCATAAAACAGGCCCCAGCGTTGTTGCGTAGCACAGGATACTGGGCAAAGGAGCAAGCTCCAATACTTGGGCCTCGACCCGAAAAAGCAGTCAGCTGCCGATGCTTCCGAGGTCAGTGAGTACAAAAGATAAGGACGGGGGCTAGATCTCCTCTCAGTGGATCTTTTGCTTTAATTAAGCAAATGCTCGTTTTTAATTCATCTGGCTCAAGGAACCATTCGGAAATGTGGAAAACGTGTGTAAGACAATCAATAGATATTTCCGAATAATAGGACAGACAGAAAAAGAGAATGATCTAAATACCTAAGAAACTACAATGATAAAATTGACAGTTCCATCATTAAACACCCAGACATCATCAACTCAACTATTTATTGCCTGATGGTTCAATTGTTGCTTGTTTGGTTTACTTTCTATCTTTATTCTGTTTCTTCTTTGACTCAATACTTTACTCTAACCACCGTCTGGGTAGGTCACTCGTTTAGTGCCCTGGTGTTTTGATACTTTAAATGTGTTTATTTTCATGATTTTAATTAGTGGTTTCATAAATGCCTAATTTATGTTTTATGTGTAATTATTATTTAGTCAGTCTCGCTGTATATATATATTTGTGGTTGTGAAACGTTGGCCTTAGAAATAAACCACAAACTGCATTTAGTGCCTTTCTTTAAATGCCTACGAATATATATATATATATATATATATATATATATATATATATATATATATATATATATATATATATATATATATATATATATATATATATATATATATATATATATATATATATATATCCTCTGATTTTTATAGCAAGTCTGACACTTTTACAAAGGTCCACTTGAGGACAGAAGGAAATTGATCGGAACAACTAGTTTTCGAGTTTCAGTTTAGGAAACCTTTTAACATATGAAGCTCTTTCACAAATTCTAGATTGCCGACATGGCTGTGAAATAATCTGTCTCCCATATATAGAATCGCATACCAGATCGAGTGTGAGCAAGAATTGACTGTTCCGTTCAGGTGGTGTGAAGTTAGGAAAGAAATGAAAAGAGCTGTTTAGTAATAAGACAACTTGCTAATAATATTGCTATCTTTACACTTCCCTTTCTATGGCATGATGTCATTTGATAATAAACAATCATAAAGAAACCGGTTTGATTTGACCTTCTCCAAAGGCCCAGGGTACAAACTGGTATTAATGACTGTTCTCTTAAGAGATTCAGAATTCATTAAACAAAAGAAAAAAATAGTATCTCAGAAGCAGTCCTATCTCCCTAGGATACCCAGAAAAGATGCCCTTCAGACGTCGGATTAGAAGTTGTAAGATTCCCTAAACAGGCGGCGTCCCTCTGGGAATCTCTCTGAGTCTCGCGTTTGAGTCGGTCTGCAATCGGGGGAAATGAGCAGAGGATTTTAATTTAAAATTTGTGTTAATTAAAGTTGGCTGAACAATTCAGAAAGTCGCTCTCGCCTAATTGTGAGTAATTTATCTTTTTTCCTTTTTACTCTTGTGATCAAAGTGCTCAGATCTCACATATAGTTCACCTGAATTTTTGAAAACATTGCATTATAGTGCCTTCAATATCATTAATGTCATATATGATTACTTGATTGCTTTTAGAAAATGGTTTACTTTAGAGTCCGTTGTGGCATACCATCTATTACGTTCCATTTATCTGCCTCAATACGGAGCTCGGAAATTGGTAAGAGAATTAATAGAGTTCTTACTTCAGACAGACATGTCTGCGGGGAGACTCCTGGTCTCCAGCTGGGAAAACGACTCCTTTGGATTCTAAAGAAAACCAGTGTGTGACTCTCTCTCTCTCTCTCTCTCTCTCTCTCTCTCTCTCTCTCTTCACGTTTATTTAGTTTTTCTTTCTTCTTTTCTATAAACCTAGTTGTGACCCACAGCTGACGGCAGGCAAGCAGGTTAATTCACTGCTTGGGTCAACTGAAGTTTACTGGTATGCGTTGCAACAAATGCTCCTTCAGTCACTTAAACGATTTGGATTAGTTTCTTTACAACTCATTACGCTGCCATCAACCTTTCCATCAGTCGACAGAGAGGGTCGCAGTCTAGGACAAAGGAAATAGACACAAAGAGGAAGGCACGGAACAATTAAGACAGATGAATGATCAGTGTTCCATCGTAGTAAATGCCACCATTGGGTCTTCATCATCATCTCTCTCTCTCTCTCTCTCTCTCTCTCTCTCTCTCTCTCTCTCTCTCTCTCTCTCTCTCTCTCTCTATATATATATATATATATATATATATATATATATATATATATATGCTATTCCGGAATATTTTCTCTCTTATGTAATTTCTACTGAAGTCAATGGCATTATATTCAAAAACATTAAGCTACAAATGTTGTTTAACATTCAATTCGCTCTACCTCAGAAATAATACCGAAGAGGAAGTATAGGCCTAATTGTTAAGTAGTTTGTCACCCGCAGCAACTATCTCCGATTTCAGTGCTCAATTATTCAGATAAAATGAGAGGTATGAGTTGATACCAACTGCATCATGTATGCCTGTCGAATATGGGTACTTGCACCTAGTGTCAACATCAGCCAACCCCACCATGAAAACCGATTTGTACATTTGAAATACTTAGATATCTGTGAGTTTTTATCCCAGCACCATGACGATTTTTATATTCACAAACACTAGGCTACAAATGTTGTTTAATATCTAATTCGCTCTACCTCGGAAATAATGCTGAAGGTGAATTATAATTGATAACTGGTTCATTATGCGGTGGATTGTTCTACTGATAGCAACTGCCTCTGACTTTAGTGACGAGTGCTCTACCATATGCCTGCATTGAAATGTACCAGTCATCTGTCATTGCGAGTGTGGGTAGAGCTCAGTGCTAAACACAAATATCTGCATTCGACCGGCATACGTACAGCAAAGTCAGCATCAAATTATACCTCTCTTGATATCTGAATAGTAGGACACTTGTCACTGAAATCGGAGAAAGTTGCTGTCGGTGGGTCAAATCCGCCGTGCCAAACATCTTTTCAATTACAATTCCCCTTTGGTATAATTTTCAAGGTAGAGTGAACTGGATATCAAATGAAATTTGTAGCCTAATGTTTGTAAATATAAAAATGGCATGGTGATGTGATACAAATACATAAATAGCTATGTGTTTAAAAAGTTCTAATCGTCTGTCATGGTGGGGGGGAAGGTGTTGACGCATCTATACAAAACTAACGTATTTAACTGGTTACAGTACCTTAATCGAAATATGAATAAAAAGATTTAAAAATTTCTTTACAACACTTGAACAACAACTTATCCCAAGAGGTAAAAATAACTTCTTGCTGATCCTATTACTAGTAGTAGTAGTAGTAGTCAGGGAATGTCCTCTCTTGAACCAAGCACCAAAATGTTTATGTTAAACTGAATTCACAGTATTCTCTCTGAGTGAGATGGCTGGAGACTTATGACTTTCTTTGCCTTGCTCTTTCTTGTCTATTTTTACCGACCACAGGCTACTTCTAATACGGCTGTCACCAGCTCTATATATATATATATGTATATATGTATATATATATATATATATATATATATATATATATATATATATATATATATATATGTGTGTATATTTTGTAAAATACACATTATACAATAATGTATACTTTCTATGTTTAGTTCCTCCCGTGCCATTTTCTATGTTTTCAATTAAGTGAGACCTTTTGTTTTGATTAAGATACTGTAACTACTTAAATACGTTAATTTTGTACAGATGCTTATTTTTAAGAGTGTGTTTGTTTAGGGAGATGCTATAGGAAAAAGTATGTCAACTATGATTATCTTAGAAGTTTTACAATATCTGTTTGTGTGTGATATTTCCAGGCTGGCCTAGTCACCCAAGATAATATAATATACTAGTATACCGTTTGTGGGAGTGTGTGTGCATGCGTGCCAGAACTTCCTAGAGCTGGTGACAGTCGTAATCAATCTGGGTCAAACTTTGAAAAGTACAGGTACAACCTTCCAGTGGTCTTTTTGCAGTTGCATCAAAACAGCTTCAAGTGAACATGGGGAAGAATCCACAACAAGGCGATTTCTACAGTAAACTTTAGTCAGAGAGAGTGTCTCTGCTAGATATCAGTTACTTGAGCTTTTTGAAAGCCTGCTGTTGCTCACACTTCCAGACGAATTTGGCTTCTTTTTTCATGTCTCTGAACTGGTTCTGCTATGTTAGCCATCTCTGGCATGAATCTTCCTGTTAAGTGAATTAACCCAAAGAATGACTTGACTTCACTAGTGTTCTTGGAAGTGCTGCACCCTGAATTGCTGCAATCTTCTTTTCTGGACTCAGATTTACTCTATTAACTGCCAGCTCATGGCCGAAAAGAAAGTTAATTTCCATAGTTGAAATGTGCATTTCTTCTGGTTGAGGTTGAGTCTGGCTTCAACTAGTTGATCCAAGACTGTACGTAGCTTGGTTTTGTGCTCCTCAAGGTTCTGTTCATAAACAGTGACGTCCTCCACGGTGTTAATTACATCTCTGATTGCCTTCTGGTACATTTCAGGTGCTGAACTCACTTCACACATCAATCACTGATACCAGAAGATACCCGGTTTATCACAGGAATGGTAATTTTCCTTAACTCCTTGGCTAAACTTATCTGATGAAATCCCATTTTGAGGTCAAGCTTACTAAAGTATTGGCTGTCATTCAAATTAAGTAGCAGTTCATCAACTGCGGGAATTTGGTGTCTCTCTGAAGATAGCACTGTTTGGCTATCTCGTATCACCACAAACATATTTTTTTGCTCTTTGGGACCATCATAAGAGGTTAAACCCACTCCACCAATTCACCTAGGACTATCTCGATGATATCTGCCTCAAGAAATTCATCTAACTTTTTTCCACCTTATTCCATGACCCAAAAGGAACACATTTCAGTAGCTGGGCCACTAGCTTTACACTTTCATTAATATGTAGTTTTAGTTCAAAGTCTTTCAATAGTACAACTCTCCCACTGAACAGTTTTGGGTAATTCCTCAGATGTTACACTTAGTCACCTGAGCTACACTTGGTTCAGGGCCAACATGTAAGATACCCAGTATTTCAACTGCTTGTCTACTGAAGAGTGATTTGGCATCTTTCTCTGTAACTGCAGTTGCTCAGCATGTAATGCCAGCCTATATGCAGCTGATGTCTGTTGTGAACATTCTGATAATACACAAAGGTTCAGTAGTAAAAGTGTACAGAAACATATCCACCCTGTTTTCCATCAGGTAGTTCCAAGTTGGCCGTCCTATTGCATTACAATTTCAACAGAGGACAATCAGGATGTTGTCCAAATAGACCTGGACAACTGTCAGGCTAATGGTGCCATCTTAACTATATATATTTAGCATGTCTCTATCATTTTTGCTGTGACATTCCTCAGCATGATGCACCTTCTGGTTGGTCCCGTGATTACTGCGTTTAGAACTTCCATGACCTCGGGAATTGGAACAGTGCTGATGTCACACGTTTGTTGACAACTCGGTCATGAATAACATTATCATATTTTTCTAATGCACACCTAGCTACTTTCTGAGCGAAACTGAAGGGTCGAAAGGCAACATTCTTTTATGACAGGATATGATCACTGAGAAAAATCATTGTTTCATAATAAGTTTTTCTTTATAGGTTCAAACCTGGGAAAAATAAATGCCATGAACATCTGGTTCAGCCATGTGAAGTAAGCAAGCTTCCATATATGACGTATGAATCAAATAAGCACATCTATTTTCGCCATAACACACCAAACTTTTTTGGATCAGTGTCCAGTGTAAAAGTCTTCAAACTTGGTAATCCATCCAAAATTTCGGCCATTGTGTGAACTCAGCTTCTCTGGAGAAGTCACACACATTACAAATCCGTCACAACAACAATGCGGTTTCAGCATAACATTTTGCAAATTTACAGCAAAACGTCCATTAACCCTTTATGTAAATCCGGGGCCATCTTCGTCTCCACTTTCTTTAAGAGGACTCCCCGGTCTCATAACATAAAGCAAAATAATTTCAACAAGTATTGTGACACTGACTCACATATACATCACAAAAAGCACAATTAATCAGACTTATAACAATGTTTCCTAACAAGAATTTTATTTCAGTGAAATTGTTTTATGTTTAAGCACGTGCTCTGTAATGCCAAGATCTCTGGTTAAAAGAAGTGTCATTGTACTGTGTGTGTACTACAGGACAGGATATCATTGATAATTGAAAGCATAAAACAGTTCCTTAAGTGAATTTTCCAAAGTGATTGACCCATGCATCTTTGTTTCATTGTGCAACAATTGTAAGATTTGTGGTTAAAGGAACTTCCTAAGCCTACCACCTCCATTCCATGAGCTTGGAACATCGATATTTATGCTATTCCAGTCTAATGGAATTCGGCGATTCTGACTCGTGCTAAAATGTCCACAGTCCACCACAACCCCACTGTTGCCCCACGGCACTTCTTACAAAAAATTTTTTTACATTATGGAATACGACTTAATATTTTGATTGACACGTACTGAATTTAATTCACTTTTGTTTATATTTTGTCGTCTTCAAGATGAGATTTTGGGCTGCATGTAATTTTTTGTTGTCTGTGTGTGTCTATGCATGTACAAGCAAAATGTAACTCTCTCTCTCTCTCTCTCTCTCTCTCTCTCTCTCTCTCTCTCTCTCTCTCTCTCTCTCTCTCTCTCTCTCTCTTTATGTGTGTTTCTGCGTACACAAGAAGTACGTTACCAAACGCATCGCGGGTACTGTGTCGCCTGTCGCAATATGTGAAAAAAAAGAGAGAGAGAGAGAGAGAGAGAGAGAGAGAGAGAGAGAGAGAGAGAGAGAGAGAGAGAGAGAGGAGGGGCACAGAAATGGTGAAATATTTTCTAGGAGTCTTTTATACTGGAAGGTTTTTGTGTAATTTACCTGTCAAGTAAGCATACCTGTTAATTAGGTGGAGCTATTCCGATCGTCTACTTTTATTAGGCTAATTTGGATACTGTATTGTATTTTAAGAGGCTCTTCGTTTTTCCGAAGTTTGCCTGAAATTTAATAGTAAGTTAATATTTTAGAGTACATGAAAATAACAAAATACCACTTGGTATAGGCTATAAAAGGGTATTGCTGTACGAGGAAACTATAAACCAGGATTAATAGAGTACAGGTTAGACCGTCCAGGTGTTTCTGCGCATGTTTGTGACGTCACTGGTATGCACAGTAGAAGAAAACCAGGAAAACAAAGAAATGAAAGGTCACTATGGCAACTGTTTGCCCACACGCATTCTCTCTCTCTCTCTCTCTCTCTCTCTCTCTCTCTCTCTCTCTCTCTCTCTCTTTCACAACCTTAGGTGAGAGAGGTCCCCCGTCAATCTCCAGGTACTGCTGAATTAAAGGATTGATACTCGTATAATCCTCCATATATCTTTTTATTGCTATTTGGGTAATGCAGTAGGCCTAACCGTGTAAATCTGGACCAGGTGTGTCTTTGTTTCTTTTATGATTCCTTACATTCTTTGGTTAATATGTATATACATACATACATACATACAGAGACATATATATATATATATACATTATATATATACGAGTATATATATATATATATATATATATATATATATATATATATACATATATATATACTTTAATGACAGTCTTAACTATCATCAGCAACCCACATCATTCAACATAATAAATGATAAGAAAATTCTGTTTAAATTTTGTGCTATATATATTAATCCTGATCGAATTAATCCTGGGACAGACCAGGTGAAGAGCGCCTTAATCCAGGTTAGAGAGTTTCCATGTTCTTCACTCTGGTGAGGTCAAATACTGACTGATGACTTTCCTTTACCTTAACCTCAGCCAGATGCAGCCAGACGACGTCATGCGCGAGATTGTCCTTATTTTGGTCAGAAGCGGACTAACCCTGTACTCTATTAATCCTACTATAAACTTAGCAAAACTATAAGCTTAGCGAGTTGCGCAGGGTACTATATTGTGATGGCTGTATGCCGATCTTTGTGACCTAAATGATTTCAATACTTAAAGGGGCAACCACAACGTGCCCCCATTATATATATATATATATATATATATATATATATATATATATATATATATATGGGGTTGCCCTTTAAGTATTGAAATCATTTAGGTCACAAAGAGTGGCATATAGCCATCACAATACAGTACCCTTGAGCAGCTCGCTAAGCTTATAGTTTCTCGTATAGCAATACCCTTTTATAGCCTATACTAAGTGGTATTTTTGTTTTTAAATATATATATATATATATATATATATATATATATATATATAGACAGTAGAGCCTCTATGGCTCAGTCGGTTACAGCAGCAGCTTCGGACTTCGTAGAGGTCTGTGGCACGGGTTCAAATCCGCAGCCGACTGATCAGAGAGGCAGACACTTTGCTATCCGTGTAGACATCCCGGGATTATATATGTAATCAACGGATAGGTTTGCTTAAAAAGCAAATGGGTGTTACAGACTAAATACACACACAAAACAAAGCCACTACAACACCTTCTAAAAACATAACAAACATCTCACACGCGTCTCGAACTCTCGCCCTACCCAGCGCAACAACTTCTCGCTGCTGGGAAGAAAGGGCGTTGGGTCGGGTATGATACATGAAACATACGCTACCGGGGTCTAAGCGATGTCAGGCATGGCAGCCGATCGAGACCACAGGTCTACCCCAAAGCCAAATCAAAAAGTCCTTCAAAAGAAGACATCTTGCTTACCCCATACAAAAATGGGAAAAATTGCACGTTAAAAAAGAAGAAGAAGAAGATATATATAGACAGTATATATATATATATATATATATATATATATATATATATATATATATATATATATATATATATATATATATATATATATGTATGTATATATATATACAGTATATCTATATGTGTATATAATATATATATATATATATATATATATATATATATATATATATATATATATATATATATATATATATATATATATATATATATAACATTAGCTACAAACGTCCTTTAATATCCAATTCGCTCTAACTCGGAAATAATATATTTTCATATATGTTACCGAAAGGGAATTTTTTAGTTGATAATAAGTTCATCGTCCGGTGGGCTCGAACCAACGAAAGACAAGAACTCAGGACTACAGTGACGCGGCTGACGCCTTTAACCACACGGCCAACAAGCGAGGTATAAGTTGATACCGACCCTCGCCTACAAATCCCCGTCGAACTCAGGAGTTTGTACTTAGAATCGGTATCAACCCACCTCTGCCATGCTGACCACGTAGTGCGTTTGTAGCTTAATGCTTGTATATGAATCACGGTGATGTGATAAAAATTAATTCATAATATGGCTACGCGCTCCCGTTCTTCCACCAACTTGATATAGACTATTTCCTGTTTTCTTGTTTTCATCCAAAGTTTTCCTGTGAATCATCGCAACTTAAGCAAAACAATTTATGTTTCCTGTTTTCAGTCACACTTCGTAGTTCACTGAGAATTGTCTCTAAAATGGGATAATGGCTTGAGCCATTATAATGTGTAACACTAAAAACAAAATCCACATGCTCTTCATAGGATGGCTACGTTCTCCTAAGTTACAGTACCTGTCTGAGTAACAGAATTTTATAATTATGAGCACGTTATCTCTAAATTTATTCTTCTTTTCGATTTTTGTAAGGGTAGTGTTTTGTGGATTTGATTTGATTTTATGAAATTTAGGTTGAGAAGCAAGCACCCGGGGCCCTTTCAGCTATTCAGCTCTTAAGACAGTGAAAAAATATAGTTGGAGTGGTTGGACAGCAAGATAAAGAGATCCAGAAAAAAAAGGATCTAAAGGATCTAAATCTGGAGCTGGGACAGAGGCCCTCAGTTGCACTAAAAAGTAATAGAGAGGTTGGGCACGGAGGTAAAGTAAAAGAATAAAGAGTGGTTGCAGCTAGGATCCGAAAGGACGCTGAAAACACCCTTGAGATGCACTAAAGGCACCATCCCATTAGGGGAGGTGAGGAGGAGGGGGAGGCCTAGTATTTTGTGACTTTGAAAAGAGAAAGGTGAGGTTGCTTCATGCACATGTTGCGAAGGGAAATTCCGAATTAGCCACTCTAGTTTCCCAAAGAAATATGCAACTTAGTCTTCTAAGTCTTCGTTGTTAGTTTTTCACGTCTTTGCATTTTCTCTTTTGAACTTTATAAATAAACATATGCTTTAAATCATGTGCTCAGTGTTTATAGCCTGTCAGCATTGATTCATCTGTGCATACCATATTATCTATACATACAAAACTGTCTTACTTAAGCTCCCAGGACACAAGGAAGTTTGGAACGGTCAACAATTGCCTTACCCTTCGAAGCTGCAATGAAGACGTACTTTATTCTTTTTGTGCGAGTGGTTGTATTTATAAGCAAGATATCTCAGTGGAGATATGACTACTGGTGAAAATATTTATCGGAAGTTCGAAGTGATTAACTTTTGGTGGGGAGGGGGGCGCAATAAAGGAATGATAATAGTTCCAATATTGGAATTCACTAACCAAATCGAAAACAATCATTGCCACACAGTCATTTTCCAAAGTTTATATATATTCACGGACGAAGCCTTGGCAAAGGTAAATTCTGTTCTGATTGCCATTGATGTGCTTTAGGATCATAGAAGATAGTTTTTATTTTACTTGTCTAGGGTAGATGATTATTTGGTTTAACTATACAAACTTTTGCAACGCGATAGACTTCTTCAATTTTTGTGCGCTGAACTTTCGAAGAGCCTTGCCTCGGTGCATCTGAAACTGTGTTTATAGGGTCATTCTAAAGGCAAAACTTTTCAAGTTGCTATTTGGGCATTAAGATTTATATTATTTTTTTTAAAACAATTCTTTAAAAAGCTTCCAGAAATTCATGTAAACGTCCTAGGTGGGGGAAGTAATTGGACTCGTATTAACAATGATATATAATAAATACAAAGCAGTTATCACTTCTGCACATTCGTAAGACATCCACAAAGATATCTTAAGAATGTATGAAAGGAAGAATTTAAGAATAGAATTTGATGACGCTTATCACAGTTATCTGTAAACAACTTTCATGATTTGATTAACATTTTGACGATTTGTCGGAGTGAAAACCGTTTAACTATCAGTTAAGTTTTCTTAATGGATGTATTCTTTCACCAATTTTTTAGGTATCCAACTATCAAATATATAAACGCAAATAAAAATAGGGATTTTCGAAAGTTGACATCTACAGTTTCAATGCCAATTCAAGATAAAAAATTCATTGACAATTAGGCCTTAAATCTGTGTCAGGTTTTAACACATACATACTTATATGCAGCCAAAGCATTCATTTCATTGTGGCATCAAAGTGATTTGAATAAAACTGCTAAGATTAATCATGAAGTTTACTCTTGTGAATTTTGTGAAGCTGAGAAAATACCTCGCCTAGAGAATTTGCTACATCAAAACTTTCAGCGAGTTGGCAGCTTCTTCATTCAAATAGGTAAGTAAAGGAGACCTTCGTAAAATAACGAACATTTTGTTGGCAACTCCATATGCGCGGCGTGAAGCTGCGAATTTACACGTGCGTTCGTATGTATGTATGTGTGTGTGTACATACAATAAAAATTAGAAAAAGGCTATTAGAAAGTTCTACACAGTTGTATAAATAACGCCAGAAGAGCAAGGTAAAAGTCACAGAACCCGTTAATAAATGAAAGTATAGCGAAACGGAATTTGAGAAATCTGCTTAAATGATTGATGGAGACGAAACCCAAATATGACAGTGGCAACTTCGAGGATCTAAAAGTAGTGAAGGTAATGATGACAAAATCCATGTTAATAGCGATTATGCTAATGGAGATGATAGAGGAAGATGAGGAAGAGTGATAACCTGGCCGCTGAGGAGGACCTTGCAGCATGGAAGGGGTTATCTGGGGCTGAGGGTCATTGAGGAAGGCGGGGGACGGGGGAGTGGGAGGACGGGGAGGTGGAGGGGCGGGGGAAGTGCTTGAAGAAGCCGCGCGAAGATCTCCTCTGCTGTTGTTAGGCTTTGAAAAATGAGGACAAAGTGTGAGGATGACATGGCGGTGAAACGAATTAAGATTTGTGTTGCGTTTCACGCTGGGTGACGGACAGACGAGAGACTCCACGATTATGCGTGAGGCTCTCGGGTAATGATGTGTCGTTTCCACATCCTCTCGCAGGGCAAGGCACATGTGTGGTTGCACGTACAACTGTGCGCGAATTAATACGGGAGACGCTCTATACACTCATTAACGCCTAACATTCTATAAAAAGATACAACAGAAAATCGAGGCGCACTTCCTATAGGTAGATCTGATTTGCTTACCAGACTTGACAAAGAACTCAGAACTCGAAAGGGACGCGTGTTGATTACCATTTACTGAATAGCTAAGGGTTTTGGTAATATATTAACACCGATGTTGGATGGTTTCGAACCTTCAGTAGTGTGCAATGAATAGAAGAGTGAATACAGAGACATTTTTATATGTAATATATATATGTGTGTATATATAAAAATGTAATATATATATGTGTGTATATATATATATATATATATATATATATATATATATATATATATATATATATATATATATATATATATATATATATATATATATATATATATATATATATATATATATATATATATATATATATATATATATATATATATATATATATATATATATATATATATATATAAAACACACACACACACACACACACACATATATATATATACAGTATATAATATGTATACTTATTTAAAAATTAAGAAATTTCCCCGCAGAGGGAAATAGTTCCCGAGAAAGAGTGTCATTCATACTTATATAATTTAACTACTGAATGATGAATGAACCCCAGTACAACAAATCAACATCATTAGCCACTTTATACACTTTTCAGAAGGCTCATAAGCAACGCGTCGAAACCCCTGTACATACCCTGCCATTCACACAAATATTTCACAAAATGTTAGTCTAGTTGTGCAATAAATGATATAGATATATCATTTATTATATATATATATAATATATATATATATATAATATATATATATATATATATATATATATATATATATATATATATATACATATACATATACATATACATACATACATACATACATACATATATGAGGAATGTGTGTACGTAACGACTCTGAGGATGTTGAGACATCGTTAACGACCTGGATCATGGTTAAGACTGGAACTAGCGAAGAGATTTTAAAATCCACCACCCGTGTGGAGCACGACTTTTAGCACTTTTGTTACTTACAGGGGTTAGAAAGAAATACCATTTGAACCAAAGGAATTTTTGTCCTCGTATAGGTAACTGTAGAACATGAAAACAACCCGGCAATCTTTTGTAAATATGAAAAAGTACAACGACAGTTCAGCAGAGATATTGGTTTTGAAGACTGAATATCAAATTTGCTCGTAACTTTCCAGGTCATGAGTATAATGGGATGTTTTTATTCTTATTATTCATAAAATTAAGACAAGAGAGCCAGATGTATACGTTTGCTTTGTATAGTTTATTTCAAAAAAAGATTCTCTGCATTCTATATTTAGTTGTTCAAATGGAAAACATTTATATTCTAACAAATACTTTTAAAAAATTAGATCTTACAGAAATTAGTACTTGTTTATTTTCTTCTACGAACAGTTGATGATGAATTGGTCATCGACACTAATTTACAGGAATGCGAATAAATAAAGAGATGCGCTCCTAACTTCCGCCTGACCTGTGGAGATCAGCTGTTTATCCCTTTTTAGAGCATGAACCCGCAGAGGGAGGGAAAGTATCGAAAAGAAAATAATAAAAAGCCAGTGGTCAATCACATTGAAAAATTATGTTTGAAAGGAAATATCGTGCTAACTGCTCAAGAATTAGACATCATGACCCTACAGTGCCTGAAACATTGCCCGCCTTCAAGTATAGAAAGAAGAAGAAGAAGAAAAGTTTAGAAAGTATTTGAAAAAGATCGACTAAAACTCAAATAGAAGCTATAGATAGGAATATAAAGGACTTGGATAAGAGCATCAGCCTACAGTTGCAAAAGAATTAGGCCTAATAGTCACAAATTTGACAAAGGTAAAACAAGCACTCACAACCAAGAATCACAACAATCTCTTTCCGAAGGAAGAGGCCGACTATTTCGTTAACTTGTCAGACCAACTTCCATGAGAGGAGAGAGATTTCTTGAATCTCGCGGTGAACTTTCGCCTCCGGCCTAAATATGATAAGCTAAAGGAACACTTTGCTGCCTCTCTCGGTTGTGGTGGCACCCTGCTAAGTTACTGGCCACTGCGATGTTTACCGCTTTCTGCTGCGTGGTATTCGGTGAACAATACTAAGGGTTATACGGAAAGCAGATGAATTATGAAAAGAGAAGAATACCTTGAGAAACTTCACATTACTTAGACTGATGCAACTAAGTTTGCACGTAGCCATGATCCAT
Organism: Macrobrachium rosenbergii; assembly: GCF_040412425.1. NCBI lineage: Eukaryota > Metazoa > Arthropoda > Malacostraca > Decapoda > Palaemonidae > Macrobrachium > Macrobrachium rosenbergii. The sequence continues at coordinate 7,615,590 of NC_089768.1, read as the reverse complement.
CAAACCACTTAAAACGGAAAGCTAATGAACTGGTAGGTCCTGTCAATGGTGCTCAAGGCCTTCATCCTATCACATCACAGGTCCCAAAACCCCTTACCAGCTTCCAAAAATCTCAACAAAATTATTATTCCATTTGTACCGAACAAGTGTATGTTTAATTCTACCTTTGATTTCATATACCTCTTACGCAAATCATGTACAGGCATCATCGTATCCTTATATAATGAAAATTTATTCACGAATGTCCCAGTAGATACAATCACTAATGTCATCCTTCACATACAGAGAAGGCCCCATTCAGGAGTTGGAACGGAGAACTGTACCTACTGTACACACAGGAGGAGTAGCGATGGGATCACCTCCTGGACCAACATTTGCCAACTTCTGCATGGAATACAAAGGAAATAAATCTTTACAAAATAGAAACAGACCAGAGCCCTGTGCAATTAAATTCCCAAGATCAATTAAACAAGTTAAAAGATATATAGAAAAATAACTCCGTAATGAAGTTGACCTTTACAATGCATGTAAACATTAGGCTTCCTTTCTTAGATGTTGCAGTTGATTCGTCTAATTCCACTTTTCATACAAGTGTGCCACAGAACTACAGGCCATGGCACCTGTCTTAATGCTAAAAGTGAATGGGTAAAGAAGTATAAGGACAGTTTGGTGTTTAACTGTGTTAACAGAGCGTACAAGTTAACCAAGAACTAGGGGGATTCTTTCACAGAATCATATTAAACAAAACAAATGGTTATTGATAAAGAGTATTCTAGCAGAAATATGTACGGCATTATAAATAAATTCAGTAGTAAGAACTCCAGCACTTTATGAGCGAAGGACAAATTATTATATACAGTACTATCAACGTCAAATGCAGAGGAATTTCAAAACTGAAAAAAGGATGATGAAAATTATCATATAAATGAATATTACAACCACTAACAACAATCAAAACTAAATCTAATATTCTACTATAAAAACAAGAAATTTTCAAACCCTGTCACGAAAATAATCTCTCAAAATTGCTTGTCTTTACAACAGACTAATTCATGAGTATAGGTTTGCTAGCTCTCTCCGGCACTAAAGGCGGGAAAATGCATCCTGAGGGACCAATTAGTCTGTTACGATGATTAACCATTCGCTTACGAGCAGGTAGGACACTACAACATTTTTTAACTAAGCATAATTAAAAAAAAAAACACGAGACAACAGTCACAGCAAGAGCTAATAACAGATAAATTACGTATTAAGGGAATTTTACTTTTCCTATAAAATACACGAGATAATAAACTATTTCATGACTTCATCAATGTTCTTCAAATGCATCTCATCGACACTACTCAAACTCAACAAAACTCAAATTACGAGCCAACAAAATAACGAAAATCCATCAGTACCAACATTACCACAATCAATTGGCAATATGACCTGCCCCCAGAGACCAAAATCTCCTGAACATTTGTACTGTCGGCAACAAAAGCTAAGCAAGTTTTCATTAGCTTTCTTTCATCGAATTTCCCATTTTTTTTTTACAAAAACACATAATTTTGCAAAATTTACTCTATAATATGAAAATACAATGTAAATTATATCATATAAGTTAAATCTGAAAAACAAAAACGTTTGGATACTTAACAACACCATGTAGGTCCGTAGTAATTGGAGTGGGGACTGCTGGCAGTGTTACTCCGTTCCACGACGACCCTATTTATTCGTTTTCCTTTATGAACAGGACTATTATTGCATTAACATAGGTATTAATGCCAAACATTTTAGTTTGTATTTCGAAGTGTAAATGTTGGGACGGCTATGGAGGTTGAACAAATCTATAGCAAAGTCCACCGTTCCTTGAAGCTGATTGCTTGGCAATGGTTTCGAAAAGTTGGTTAATCTGTGGTTTTTTTCATCTTCGTTTATTTAGCAATGGCTGTTTTACCGAACTATAATAAGTTCTGCTGATAAACAAAAGGAAACGTTAAATTATCCACTGAAATAAAATCATAATACATGTCTCTCTAAAAATGGTAAAAAGAAAATAGGAAAATATGAATGAAGTCAGGAGTGTTCTGCGACGCTGCAATGTTGTTTTTTGTAAATGAGGTTCACCTGACCACAGAGGTGACACAGGGAATGTCTGCGTTCGAATAGGTGCGCTTGAATCACAGGACAATGCTTAATTACCGTCTGATATTGTCCAGCGTGTTCACCATTTTAAATTTAAACACAAAGACTGTCTCAGAGTTATGCAGATTGGTATTTCACATTGATTATAGGAAAATTTGCTACATTTTAATAGTCATAAAATCGATCTCATTGCAATCGTTTACACATTCAGTGGGATGACAAGCAGTGACTGCTGCACTCCACAAAACCAGAAAATGCCTTTGTTTAACTTAAATTAAGTTACGAGTCATACTGGATGTACTTTGCTGAGAATTTTGAAATAACAGAATCATAAAAAATGACGTAGACCTATAATGTCCTACGTCTTTTTGTCGGTTTGCGAAGCTATGACGTTTGGATTATAGGTTTTATTGCGGTTCTTGTTGTGGATATTCTTGTTATTGTTGCTGGTGTTATCGTGCTTGCAGTGTCTTTGAAAATTTGCAGGATAAGCATAGATCTATTCATAAAATACTGCCTACTAAAGTTAATTGAAATTTAGTCATTTGTTTTAATTAAAAGTAATCGAGATCGTTATGAATATAGTCTACGCTAGAATATTCTCCTAACAACAGAGAGAGAGAGAGAGAGAGAGAGAGAGAGAGAGAGAGAGAGAGAGAGAGAGAGAGAGAGAGAGAGAGAGAATTTACTGACTCTTATGTATCCTTTTGTCCAACAGGGTAATCTACAAGAATGTCCCCAAAATCAAATGACACATGGGCTACACACAGACTGGTTTGGATCATCTCAAGCATAACTTTTGCAGCTATTTGTTATTTTTTTCTTATTTCGTTATGCATCTTATGATGCCTTCTTACCATAGCCTTCATTTACATAAAAATGCTACAGCAGCCTTAGATTTACTCATCACAGGAATATAATTTGTTATCCCTTTTGTAAATATATTTTTTCCAATATAATTCA
>NC_089768.1:7562500-7607500 GCF_040412425.1 Macrobrachium rosenbergii | reverse complement strand
TGCTAGCTGGGAACGGTACCCACCCGTCCAATGATATCCCGCACTTTGCACTTCTATGAATGCAGTACCTTACGTGGCATTTGACAGAACCGTTCAACTTCCTACACAAATGGGACAGAATCACGCCAGTTAAAGAAGCATTTCTGTGAAAGTAATGGGCAAAAGAAAAAAGGTTCAGCGGCTAATAAAACTGTACGCCATCCTCATCACCGTCCACATTGCCTCTTTATCAATTTTGCCAGTAGCTATTTTTAAGATCGTGTGTACCAAGTGCAGCATTTTCCTTTTGCTGTCCAACCTCTCACATGTCTGTTTCATAACAAACCACTGATTCGCACATTCTGTCATTAGTCTAAACCCACATTGCTCTTTCTTTGTCAATTCCTCTGTCACCTATCTTCTCATTCCAATTCCTACCTTGGTAAACAAGGGAATAGCTCCATTAGTCTAAACCCACATTGCTCTTTCTTTGTTAATTCTTCTCTCACTTATCTTCTCATTCCAATTCCTACCTTGGTAAAACAAAGGAATAGCGCCATTAGTCTAAACCCACATTGCTCTTTCTTTGTTAATTCTTCTCTCACTTATCTTCTCATTCCAATTCCTACCTTGGTAAAACAAAGGAATAGCGCCATTAGTCTAAACCCACATTGCTCTTTCTTTGTTAATCCCTCTGTCACCTATCTTCTCATTCCAATTCCTACCTTCTTTGTACATTCCTTGTAAACAAAGGAATGCTATTCCCTATAATTCTTATAATAATATCCTCAGCCACCTTTACCCCTTGAGAAGCTTTCCCTCGTCCAAACATACCTAACACACCTTGGTCAGCCACTCACCTATGCTTTCGCCACGGTGCCACAGCATCTCACTTGTAATTCCCAACGGCTTCTGGTATCTTCCCATCCTTTAACCTCTTCAAACTTACTCTGACAACATCCCCCCCGCACCCTAACTCTTGCAGCATTCAGCACTACCTCGCTTTTACCTTCAGTATATCCTCGAAACACTTACTCCACTGACGCAGGAATACATTTTTATCAGATCCCAGGTCTTCAGTTCAATATTTCATTTTAACATTTATTCACTCGTTAACCTTTCCTCGACCGTAACTTCCTCGTAGAACAAATTTTCATTTCCCTTAAATCACTGTTTACCTGCTCCCCGTTTACTATTACATACTTTATTTTTCTCTCTCGTCTCTCTCTCACGAATAACTGATTAATCTTTTTGTATTCGTGTACATGATCTATCTTGTCTTGCAATTGCACCTTAATAAGCATCTGTTTTTCTTTCACTAAACCTTTCATTCTGTCTTCCCAATATCCTATAACCGTAATTTCCCCAGCTGACTCCATGTCCACATCCTGGGATTTTAAACACTTTTCAAATTTCTCAGCATACAGAGTGAAAAAGTCACCGAATTGTCGAGCACATGAGGTTGGCAGTTCCACACCCTGTACATGCTGTTGCAAAGAAGCCAAAGAAGGAAGAGTGATTTATACGCACCAACACACGTACACACACACACATATATATATATATATTATATATGTGTGTGTGTGTGTAGGTGTTTGTGTGTGTGCGTATAGTAGGCAACTACTGTATGTCATTTGAGCTGTTACTCCAAGTGTTCCCGATTTCGAACAGTGTGCAAAAGCGTAGTTTAGCAGAAAGCACCACACAAAACATCATCGATAAGTCAACATTGCCTTTTCAGTTTCTTAAGCCACCTCTAGTCATTAACGTATGAAGAGAATTAACAGTCATAGACAGTGTACGAAGATCTTTAATAAAAAAAAAAAAAAGGGTGAGGATAGCGAGGCAAAATGAGACGGCAAAGGCAGAGAATCCCTCGAGAGGTGAAAGAGATACAAAAAGGCAAAGGGAGCCACATGAGGCAAGGTAAGCTTCAATCAAAATACATAATCCCTTGTTGGACAAAGACGTAAAGAAAGGTAAAAAGTAAATCCCACGTGAGACGAAAGAAGAGATAAAGAAAGGAAAAAAATTTCCACATGAGCTGAAAGAAGAGGTAAAGAGAGTTCAAGAATACCACGTGTGGCAAAAGAAGAGAGAGAGAAAAGTAAAGAATCCCACAAGGGGCAGAGAAGAGATATAGAAAGGTAAAGAACCCCACATGGGAAAAAAAAGAGATAAGGGAAGGCAAAGAATTCCATATGGAGAGAAACAAGAGATTCTTTAAGAAACGGTAAAGAAGCCAACATTGAGAGAAAAATGATAAAGTAAAGTAAAGGAGAATAAAGAGATAAAGAAAGGTAAAGAGTCCCACATGGGGGAAAAAAGAGATAAAGAAAGGCAAAGAATCCCATATGAGGAAAATAAAGAGATAAAGAAAGGCAAAGAATCCCATGTGAGGGGAAAAAAAAGAGATAAAGAATCTCACGTGATGAGGAAAAAAACAGATAAGGAAAGGTAAAGAATACCACATGTGGAGAAAAAGGAGATAAGGAAAGGTAAAGAATCGTGTGTTGGGAGAAAGAAGAGAAAAAGAGAGGTAAAGAATCCAGTGTGAGGTAGAAAAAAAAGAGAGACAGGAACAGGGAAGAATCCCACATGAGACAATATGCCACATTGTATTCTCGCCTTAACCAGTTGTTTTTAGGAGCCTTTGATGATCTTGAAATAGCTTATAAAGGGGACAAGGTCGTCACAGAAATTGAATTGACTCCGTAGATCTCTTTACGTCATCTGCTGCTATAAAGAAGGTCGAATTTATGAGAATCGGTCCATTCAGAAGTTTGTCAACAATATCAGTTAAGAGAAAAATCGAGAGCACAATTTTTTCCTTTTAGAACGGATCCTCCTATCTTAGCGTTATTTCCTTAACTTTTAACTTTTCAAAATCATTGTACTATTTCCATCCCAGTATGTTCACATATGTGGAATGCTTAGTATGCAAGCTGGTGCTTTTTCTGAATATTTCGGTTTTATAAATCATTTGCTTTAATTCACATGAGAGAGAGAGAGAGAGAGAGAGAGAGAGAGAGAGAGAGAGAGAGAGAGAGAGAGAGAGAGAGATTACTAAAAAATTTAAAGTGTAAATAAAAGCACGCCAAATTCACTCTTCATTTTGAGGTGTTGCACTTATTTATGACGAGGAATGTTTTTGTGGCGGCTCACTGGCTGTATCAAGCAGGAAAAGAGTCTTTATCCGGTTAGATGAAACGCAATTTTGCATTAAGGGGTACGTCGTGTAAATCAGAGACATGAGAAATTAAAAGTTTATTCTTGAGCGCCACGAACTGATTTAATGACGTTGACTCATGTTACCTTTATAGCAGTTCTAATTTGCGTCAGGTATGCTCGTACTTAATTAGATGAATTAAGTGCCTGTTAACGAGTGGTTAGACTTATAGAGCGTCGGGTATTAGGCAGCCAAACCTGCCCAAGACGAAAATTATGGTGTTGGCAAGTGTTTTCCCAGACTTCTTCCCGCCGTCAATTTGGCGCGAAGGGGCGTGGTCGGCCATCAGAGGTTTGGTATACGCTAAGATGGCAAGAATTTAAACATTGTAAGGTGTGTTTGCCCTTAAAAAATCCGTGTGTATACGCTTTCATTCATCAGGAGACAACTAAGAATTACTTTAGGATGATTATTTAAACTGTGTCCTAAGACTATGAAATGAGAGATAGTTCGAGAACCTGGAGGAAGTCGGAGACAATAACTAATCCGAACGCAGCCATCTGCTGGCAAGAGGCATGGGTGCGCTTTTCCATTGGAGTCATGCCGTATTTCCTCCACTAATTGGTTCGTTTCTGTGTGTCAGATATAGCCGTCCTCACAATGCAGAACTGATTGCCTCTTCAGAACTCACGAGGGATTCATAAATATTCCCCTAACTATCACTACATCTGGATATAATTGCCAATGAAAAAAGTCGAATAGCTTTCCTAATAAATCCTCAATCTTTTACACAAAACAACGAAGTTAATTGCCCCTCACTATCTTGATGCCTGTCTTAGAATGCGGGTTTCAAGGGAATTATTATCTTTAAAGAGGCTTCCTTTCTCTTTTCTTTTTTCATTTTTTTCTTTCTGATGTAAGATCTGCATTTGATGATGTCAGGGAGACAATTATTTTGCATTATACTCATTTGTTTAGTAGTGTCTGCAGGATGCCTTACTAACGTTTTTAGGTCCTTTGGGAATATACTGATGCGTTTATGTTTACTTTTCGTCACGGAATATTCGTTACATCACAGTACCACCAAAAACTGCGAAACTACAGGCGGACAATCGCCAAGGGACACGTCTGGTATTATTCACTGAGTGTCTGTCACGTACAATTGATTCAAGATCTGTATTTGAAATGATAATGTTGAAAATCATACCTCCCATACTGCACTTGAGAGGTTGATGATGAAGCTGATGGAAGGCAAAGGTCCACCTGAGTTCCCCCATAAGCCGTAAAGCAATCGTGATGTCAAGCTCAGCAGGGTATGGAGGTTATCCTCTCCTCTCGGAGAGCCTGTGGAAGGGATACCCAGTACCCAGTGAAGTAACTCGATGCTAATGTTACCCAGCGTCCTTTTTTCTAATATATATTTTTTTTGAATGAGCAGAAAGCTTCGCTTAAAGATGTTCGTACCTCTGCTTCTATTTTATGACTGAAAACCCGTCAAGGCCAACACACCACCTCCTACGTACCATACATAAAATTAGGCAGATATAATAAGGGCTGATGTTGTTTCAGTAAGCACTAGATTCTTACGTGCTGTTCATCTTTTTATAAAGTTGGCCAATAAGGATAATGACAATAACGATAATTGGCTGTAATCCTTCTAGAAAATTTATGCTAACTGAGGAATGGTTTGGGTGTTCTGATGCCGTCGTCTTATACCGACAGTGAACAGAAGCTCACTGCATCACTCAGAAACTATCATCATTGAGTGCAAGGTCAGAATTTTTTTTGAGTGAAAGAGAAATTTTCTGGTTTATCCATTGCTATTATCATTACCATCAGCAGTAGTAGCAGCAGCAGTAATATTCATTCTGAATAAGCATGAAACGCCATCAACTTGCAAAGCAAATTTCCAAAAATCCAGATGCTAATTGATGATAAAAAAGGAAACGAAGAAAATAAATAATAGATGACAAATAAACAAAGATAAACAAAACATGCACAAACACAACACATACACAGACGCACACAGACGCACATATGTATAGATGTATTACACATTTATTACACACTGAGGTCGAACCCGCCTCTCAAATGAAAGGTCACGTCGCGTCGCTACCAAACGGCCCACACCCCAGGAAGCTGGGAGGGAGCTCCCTCCCTGGCCTTTCGCTTCAGAAACCCGGGTCTGATTCCGACGTGAGTCTGAAATTTATGTATGTGAAACATGTGCCCATGTGTTGTTTAGTTCCATTTATATATATATATATATATATATATATATATAAAATATATATATATATATATATATATATATATATATATATATATATATATATATATATATATATATATATATATATATATATATATATATATATAATATACACACACTGACACACTTGTATATGACTGAAAAGTAAGGCAACGGTGAATGGTACATTGTTGTGGAAATAGAGTGCGTTTAATTACGTAACAATCCTCTTGTTTATTGGGTGAACATACTGTTCATTATTTCAGTTAGCTTGATGTTATTTAACATTTGGTTTTTGTTGGTTCTTAATAGAATCAATTCATACATAATCAGTCTAACCTGTCTTAATCTCGATGATTGGTGTAATGCAACAAATGAAAACATAAGCGCCCAATGCTTAGGAATGTACAAATTTCGTTGTTTCGACATTCGTAAGGTTTGTTGGTTTGGACTACCAAGGAAAGACTCGAGTGGCTTTTTCTTTCTCTCGTCCTTTTTTAGCAGAATTTCTTTCAGTATTTATTTATATATATATATATATATATATATATATATATATATATATATATATATATATATAACTATTTTAACTATTTAATTTTAATATTTTGTTTGTAAGAAGTAACCCTGTAAATTCCCATTTTAATGTGACAAAGCTTATCAGTAGTTTCCGAAAACTCACAGTTCAACTGAATATTGACCAAACACTCATATCACTGAGAATTTTACTAATAATCCCCTTATATATACTGTGTATATATATATATATTTATGTATATATATATATATATATATATATATATATATATATATATATATATATATATATATATAGCAGATTCTCACTTTTGCGGTATCAATCTGAAGGATTTAATTGTCTTTTATTTGGAAGTCTTTCAGCATATGATGCCCTGAAATAAACACGATCGTCTTGTATTTTCCAATAACTTTAACGAGGTCTTTGTCTTTAGAGAAAAACTGTTTCCCAGAACCGACATAAAATTCTTCTGTAAAAAGCAAAATTAAAATAAACCTGATATCCTTCCACACATTACAATTACCTCCTGAGCTTTGCCTACGACCATGCAAGATACGTATATATTATTTTGTCACTATTTTTTTTCTTTCTTGACGGTGTGGCTTCTTAAAAGTAAGATTCCAGCTGAATCATCCTGTGGTATTTTTAACCATCGCCCCGTGGGTTGATCTCTCATAAGAGAGAATCTGCCGTATATATATATATATATATATATATATATATATATATATATATATATATATATATATATATATATACATACTGTATATATATGGGGAATATTGGTAAAATTCATAGTGATACGAGTGTCCGGTCAACATTCACTTGAACTGTGAGTTTTCGGAAACTACTGATAAGCTTTGTCACAGTAAAATAATCGATGGGAATTTACAGGGTTACTTCTTGCAAACAGAATAATCAAGAAACATCTCGTCAGAGTAAGAAATGAAGTATATATTATACAGCCTCCCAAGTATTAGGTTTGTCATTGACATGAAGTACCTCGCTCTCTATATCAGAGTTACCCTCGCAGTCATTAACAAAATTTTTAGATATATATATATATATAGCCTGACAAAGGCCACTCAAAGAGGTGGTAATGTGCCAAGAACATGAGTTATTCAACATGTAGAATCACCCTTCTGCCCGCTTCTCTACCCTGCCTTCTCTCTCTCTCTCTCTCTCTCTCTCTCTCTCTCTCTCTCTCTCTCTCTCTCTCTCTTCTTGCATATGCGGGGATTAAAGGAAACATTAATCTCTATTATAGTTGTTAATTTCAATCATATGAGTAGCTATCAATTATCGTTCTTTTTTTTCAGAAATAGTTCTTTTTCTTTTACTTATAACTGAAGAACCAATTCCAAAGTAATTGAATGGCTCAGGAGGGATGACCCAATCGTCTCGGTATTGGCTGCAATGAAAACATATAGATGCAAACAAAGCATGAATACGAGAGACTTTCTATTATCTCACAAAAAGGGAAAGATGTCGTCTAACAGAAAGAGTGACGGCAAGCTGAAGAGAATTACGATTATCTCCACATAATAATAAAACAAAAAAGAAAAGAGGAGACAAGTTACATTGCGTAGGATTATCTCCAAAACTGGAGGAAATGTTGGGTTAACAGCAAGAGAGCATGTAAGTTACATAACATATGTTTTCATCTCGAACAAAAGAAAGATACTTCGGTTAATTGGAAGAAAGGAGTACCCTTGTAAAGAGTATGTTGGTATTTCCTAAAATGGAAAGTGCTCCTATCTCAATAAAAGAGAAGTTCGGTTACCAGCAATAATGGAATCAAGTTACAAAGATACTTCATGAAAAAGGAGCTAATTTTCTGTAAGTAGGAAGATGGTATACAATTCACAAATTACAAATATCTCATGAAAAAAGCAGAAAGACATAGTTAAACCACCCCTTTATATTTGCTGATTTATTATAATATTTACTGTCAACTCTACAATGTTGCATTATTTAAGCTTCATACAAAGGATGTTGAACGCAGAATCTTTTCCTGAAAATCTTGTTTTTTTTTAGACATGAAACTGGATGTGACGCATTGCCCAGTTGCATAATTGTTTCATACTGCTTGCATTATTGAGGAAAATATAGGATTATATGGATATAGTAAAATTCACCTTTCCATATCTTAAATTGGACTTATCCAGTATAAATTACTTCGGAATTATAGCCTGGTGCTCAATAAACTGTCTCAGACTCATGGATGGGCATTTTCTGCATAATCTCTTCAGGTTTTTAAGTGATCACTATGCACACTAGAGATTCATTATTTGGGTCTATGTGCCACACATATACCATTCTATTAGGTCAAAGCTGTAGGAAAGGTGGAAACTCTCGTGAACACCCATGGGGATATTTGCCAGTCAAAAGTATGTAGCTTTGAACTGGAAGACTGTACTGCTGCAGACAAATTGTCGGTATTTCCTTGGTTCTACACCAGTTGCTCCAGTGTCTGCTCATGGAAGCGTGGTAAACAATCGGTACAGCCATTACAGGCTGATGCACCCGTGCCATGAGAGACTCATACCTAGAAAGGAGTTTTGAAAGAGCTTTCATCTGATACATGCAACGCCATGTTTGGTGACGCCTGGCCTAGTGGAAGGTACAGATGCACAGTGACATGCACTGTCATGAGAACATAACCCTGGCGGTTTGTGAATAATCTTCTCTTTGAGTTGCATAATGTATCGTATGGTTTTACTCTTCTTTCGCTGTTAGTAGGTAAGCCTACTTCCCTTTTGAGAAGAAAACGGGAGTAGGTAACTTTCCCTCTTGGAGTGATCCTAAATTTTCTTCACGATTAGAAATTATAACGTGTTATTTAATATGCCTTCTCTCTCCTTGTTAGCAGTTATCTTTTTATCCTTTAAACGCATCAATGAAAGCTTTACTCCACTGTTGTTTTTTGTATACATTCTTGTATATTTCGTGGAAGGTGAGGGCAGGTGAGTGCTACGAGTAACAACTCTCATGACTGGTTTGTCACAAAAGAATTTTTTATCGAGTACTATAGTTCCTCGATTTTTATTTATCCTAAACAGTATCGACTTCATTTATCTGACAAGGATTAAAAAACAATATTATTATCAAATAATCATGATAAATTCATCTTAATGGCTTAAGATCAAAGCCTTTTTTAATGGGAATTTTTGCTCATTTAGCATTACAATACTTGTAGGCGTGCTGTATTGTAACAGAGGTGAAGCTGATTCTGATGGGTGTCAAGAAACAGTGCCCTGTCTTCGTTTGGTTATGGTTCATTTGCGGGCACTCAAAATGCCACTGAGTGCACACAATAAGTCTAGGATCCAGCCAGTCTCTGCCTAATGCCATTAAAGATTCTGTATTTCTGTCTTCAGATCTATTTAATGACCTTGATCTCTCTCTCTCTCTCTCTCTCTCTCTCTCTCTCTCTCTCTCTCTCTCTCTCTCTCTCTCTCTCTCTCTCTAATGATACATCAATACCTCCTGAACATTTTAGCCTCGTTGATCCAACTAATCAGTTCATTTCTTCCATCCCACTCGTTCTCTAAAATTGCCCTAGTTCAATGTGGCCTATCTTTAGTTCAAAAACCGAACAATAAAAAAGTGCAATGGCAGCAGCAGGCACGTAATCAATAACACCGACAATAATACAAACATAGGCCTACCGATATCACTGTAAAAATAATGCAATAAAACGAACTCAGTGTCGTGGTTCTAGAAATGTCGTTGTTTAGATCTTTAAAATATCTTGTTATATAAATGTAAATAAATGCGTAATCAAATTTCAAGAAACAGGAGATACTACACGGCCTCCAACATGCTTCATCACTTATCAGTCTTTTAGTGGAAAACTTGAAAAAATTCCGTTTTTATCAATTTAAACATATTTATGTACGCCTCGATGTAAGTGTATAAGAATAGTAATAATTATCCATATCCTTCACATTACAATACTATACATACATACATACATACACACACACACACACACACACATATATATATATATATATATATATATATATATATATATATATATATATATATATGTATGTACAAGCATTAAGCTACAAATGTCCTTCAATATCCAGTTCGCTCGGCCTCAGAAATAATATATTTTCATATATGTTATCCGAAGGGAAGTTTATTAGTTGATAAAAAGTTCGTCGCCTCGAGACGAACTTATTATCAACTAAAAAAATCCCCCTTCGGATAACATATATGAAAATATTTTATTTCTAAGGTAGAAGCGAAAAATATTGAAGGACATTTGTAACTTAATGCTTGTATATGAATCACGGTGATGTGATAAAATTAATTCATATATACAGTATATATATATATATATATATATATATATATATATATATATATATATATATATATATATATATATATATATATATATATATATATATATATGTATATATATATACACACATCATGGGAGCTTTCAGTACCCAAACAACCGCCACTGTAATAATAATAATAATAATAATAATAATAATAATAATAATAATAATAATAATAATAATAATAACAGGTGATTTCTAGTTGGCTGTGGAAACGAGAGGGTGGGGGGAGAAGGCTCTTCCTGTTAGCTGGAATGGGAATGATTTATCGGGGAGAGTCTGGCCAAGCGGCTAAGTGCTGGTTAGCTGGCGACAAGTCCCGGGAGTTCTGAAGTAGCGGGCAGCTGAAGGGTCATCCCAGGGGCGTGAATCAGCGTGCTCCTGATGGTGGAAAAACTCAAATCCTCATTCACGAACACCTACGTTTGTCATGCCCTGTCCTTACACATCACCCAAACCCTGGTGGATAATTGGCGCTCTTACCTTCAGGTTGCTAGAGTGATGAGAAATGCCATCAACAGGTGATATCGTCAGGGGAACGGAGCCCCCGTGAGAATGGGAGGCCAATTAGACTTTTCTACATTCTAGTGTACAAGAGGTCAATATGAACACCAAGTATAAGAAAGATGAGGTAGCCCTGAAGAACGTCGTTTGCGACCCTGTAAAACCCCCAGATGCAGACAGAAAAGTCGACCTTACAATCTACTACAAGGAACAGCTCATGAAGAACAATGGCCTACAAGCACTGCATGAGGAAACATGGCAGTGCCCCCATGCAAGCAGATCATAAGGAGCACGAAAATTCCAGACGGTGACATCGACATTGCCGCCTCTGATATAAGGAGGCCCTCGCTATCTCCCGAAGAAAACCGTCACTGAACGTGAGTCAGAAAACTCTTCTTCTCCCTCCCACCGTCAGGAGAAAAGCAAGGCGCGCCCCTTGGATAACTCCTCAGCCGACCACTACTTCAGGCAGCACGCCACATCATCAGAACTACAGGGGCTTGGCGCCAGCCAATCAGCACTTTCGTCGCTCTGCCAGACTCTCCTCGATAAATCATTCGCTTTCCATCCCGGTTTCGATAGCCAACCATTAATAATAATAATAATAATAATAATAATAATAATAATAATAATAAAAATAATAATAATAATAATAATAATAATCATCGTCATCATCATCATCATCGCTTCTTTTCTGTGATGTATATCATAGGTTTTAAATGAATTCATTAGGGAATGTATCTAAAAAGAGAGAGGCTGAACGAATGATGGCTTTAGGAAGAAACTGACATTTTGTCGGAATGCGAGTGAACCGTAACCACAGGAAAGCGACCCTACAGCGTGAGTCGATCCTAATGAGTTCAGTCTGGGGTTCCTACATGTTCAATATGATCTTGATCTAGCGGCGCAGTGGGATGACAATAATAATGATAATGACACTGCTTCTGCAAATTAGGTTAACAGAATGACACAGCTATGAATGTAGCAAATTTGATACAACGTATTTTTCAGCTCCTCAATCTGCGGTTCTCTTTTGGCTTTTATCAGTTACTTAATAGTTCGGTGGTCTGTGAATCTTAGATACTGAGATAGAAACTTTGCATCAAGGTCATTTACTTTTGTTTGGTCCTCTTGAACTTATGAAGGGCGTAACTTTATCTTGAAGCTTAAGTGCATTTGTGTGATATTACAAATTTAGAAGCATGGGCGGATGTGAACTCTTTGCAACAGACAAGACGGACGCTCTTGGCCTTTGTTGGAATGGGCGTGGGATTATATACCCTCTTACAATATTTAGTGGCGAAAAAGGAAACGCCCCTCTGTCCATTCGCTGCTTACTTCTGACTCAGCTGTGTTCGTACGTACACTATGATCTGGTCCCATTGCACAATGTCCCTGAAAGATATTTTGCCTAATTTATATCCTGCTGGCAAAGTCAAGAGGCCATTTTCGTCAAAATTAAATGACTGATAAATCGAAAAACAAATGTATACAAATGCAACTCTCAAGTATGAACAGAAATGTCTTCATAAATGTTACTTACTTGTGCGCGCTGGCGAGGCGACACATATACACACACAAGCACAAACACACACCCACCCACACAGACACACACACACGCACATATATGTGTGTGTATGTATGTATGTATGTAAGAATTATATTTGTGCATTTGTACATAATGAGAAGACTATAAAATTATTTAAGAAATATTACTCTAGGCAACTTTACTTAAAATCTGTTAAGTACAACGAAAATTTCGTGATATCAACTGCTTTACAAGCTGCATCATATTTTTAGGATGAAGTTTTTCAGTAAATTCAGAAATAGTTGTTCATGACACTAGTACTAAGATTTCAAAGATCTACTTCCGTTTTTTTTTTAAGTAAACAAACAAGCAGGTTTGGATCCACACGAAAATAAATATTTGTGAATACAGCTAAAACCATATAATTCGTTGGCGAATTTTGAGGGTTGGCCAACTCCTCGTCATAATTTTCTGTTTTGTCGAAATTTGAGAAAAGATTTATCTGTTCAGTAAACCTGTAATTTCATTCAGGTTTACTGAACAGATAAATCACCAACATTTTTAGGACTTTTAGGTCTAATATTTCCCAGTAGGTAATCGCACTGGTGATTTGTTTCCTTTGTTCGTGTGTTAGGAGGAAACAACAATTGTTTGTGCATTCGTTACCTTTCGTCATATTTTTCAAAGCTGCCATTACGTTCTGGTTTTGATGTGTATTTGATGTTTAATTGAGGCCAACGTTGGCTTTATATTTTCTAATTTCTGAAAACTCGTTTCCCATCCCCCCCCCTTTTTTTTTTAACTCTCACCTCACTTTTAGCTTAACTAGTTCGCTTCCTTTTCATAATAATGTGACGAGCTTGGTTGATTTGAAGGAAAACCTAGTAGTTTCAGGGGTTCTTATATCTAGCTATTAGACTGGGTGATATTTTGTGGAGACAGAACCTTCCTGATCTTTGTTGGCATATGCCAGCTCGAAAATAATCATATGCAGCCAAGGAGCAATAGAAGAGACAAGCAAACAAAATCTTCCTTCCACCTTGCTGGTACTGTGCAAAATGAGAAATGCAATTAGCCTTCGTAATAACGGCCCTGAAAATATAGTGGATGTATAGGCCTATAGCATTGCTATACTCGATACCATATTCATCATGACCTGTAAAGGCATGAGCAACAAACTAAGTTAATAATAATAATAATAATAATAATAATAATAATAATAATAATAATAATAATAATAGTAATAATAATAATAATAATAATAATAATAATAATAATAATAATAATAATAATAATAATAATAATAAATCTGTGTTATTCAAGGTGCATTTACACAACGGCTGATTGTATGTGTAATTTAAGCACCTTTGTTTTCCACCGTATTGCTTATCAGAAAGAAGAGAGACTCTGTTTTACTGGTTCCTCTCTCTTACAGCTCAGATTTTTGTTTGCTTGTTTTTTGTTTGTTTTTTGGGACATTGCCCACGAATTCAATAGACCAAAGGATCAGGTCCCCATCATCCAATAGTCCTTTTTAGGGGGAGAGGGAGGGAGGAGTGGGGGATTGTGTTAATTTCACTTTTTCTAACAACCTAAGAGGAATTAACCTGTGATTGTGACGATCTCAGCTCATAATCTTCTCAGATATTCATTTTAAAAATGAAGTAAAAGTTGACTTGGTAGATTTTAATTATTTCAGTTCTAATGTCCGAAAATATACTAAATTTAAGACACTTCGCTAGGCAGCAAGTAATTCATTTTAGATGCATAATGTACATATCAAGGTATTCTAATGACTCTCTGGACTTGCTTCCAATGACAGAATGCATGAGAGGTCAACAGGACAACTTTGATCTCACCTCATAGGAGTCCAGTCCTACTAATCGTCTTAGCGGTTGCCTCATTGGTAAACTGACTTAACCGAGATTTCTTTATGAAGACACCAATCTTGACAGTTGTTGGGTTAATCAAACAGTCTTTATGAGGGTCCTAACGGAATTATTTGAATCGAAACATCGACTAACCAGTTCTTCAGTTTGAAGATTGAGTTTCCAACTATAAGCTTAATGCCGATATTCTACAGACTGCAGAAATATTGAATAATTTCTTATTTAATGCTCTCCTTTCTAATAAATTCTACCTTGAACAACTTTGGCAGTTTGGAAGACAGAGCATCGAAACGGTAAAACACCAGAATCTGTATGTATAGAGAAGGGTTTTGAAGTACTACTTATGACACCTTAACGTCAATTTCGTAGAAAAACAGTGAATTTAAGACTATTTTTTTCTAATACATCAACAAGAATCTAATTTAGTTTCAGCTTATCTAGGTTGAGAAATTTCCATTTGTTTGGTAATACTTACCGGCAACAGTAGGAAAAACAATTTTTTCTATATCTAGTAAGATTTTCTAGTTTTCCTCTTTACCTTCACTCCCAAGGAGATAGATAAGTATGCAGAATTGAAAGAACTGCGCCAGCATTTATGCACTATTCTTCAGTGAGGGCTTTACCTCTACCAAGCCTGAGGTCGCATAATTTTGATAATACAAGATACATAGCATTGAGATTAAAGTCGCGCCTTTTCTACTTTAAATCGTTATGGTAGCCATATAATTGAAAACCTGAAAAAAATCTGGTTTCTGGTATAGGAAAAACCTATATTAGATTACTTTCAATTGTTTTGTCAACAATATTTAAATTTTCCTGCAATGGATGAAGGTTTCAAGGTTTTCATAGTCTATTTATTATTATTATTATTATTATTATTATTATTATTATTATTATTATTATTATTATTATTATTATTATGAAATTGTGGTTGGTGTTGCTAACACTCACATAAATTTAATTCCTCACTGAGTATATTATTTATAGTTCTATTCCCATTCTTATATTTATTATTTTATATGAAATAAAATGAATAAAAAAGAGGCCTTTAGCCCTCTGGTCAAATAAAACCCAATGAGTTACAGTAGATATTTCCATTCTTCCTCATCATGATCTGATCTGAATGACTGTGGTGCACCCGGATCAAGTAATAAATAAATTTAGTAACAATAAAAATTACACCAGTAACAACAACATTTGAATCTGCTGATACTGCAGAAAACTAGTCATTAACTATTTTCCACTATTTTTAATATTATTATTATTATACAGAACATGAACGCGATTCATATGGAACAAGCCCACAGGGGCCATTGACTCGAAATTGAAGCTTCCAAAGAATATGGTGTTCATTTGAAAGAAGTAACAGAAGGTAATAGGAAATACAAAAAGAAGAGATCTATTGTTAGAAAAAAAAAATAAATTAACAAATTAACAAATAAAACAGATAAAAATTTCAGTAAATTATTAAAATACAAGACTTGTTTTAGGGTAGTGCTGTGTTGCATCTCCGCTTGAACTTTTGAAGATCCAATTGCACGTTATAACCGCGGAAACTGGTTCACAGTCCTACGATGTGAGGGAAAAAAGGACCTCTGTTCGACGGCGAGCCACAGTTACTGCATGTTGGTGCTTCTGCTGTTCAGCAAATCTGGTTGCTCTCGGCGGAAAAAGAGGATCAGGTATCAGTTGTGAATGTGAAAAGTCTTTGTTATAATGCAACTTATGAAAAATTGCCAAAGAAAAGACCATCCGTCGATGGTCCAAGTCATAACTGCTAATGTTAGGAAACAGTAACCTATCACCACGAACCACTCTATCTAATAAGAGATTAATCTCTGGCAGAAGCAGACATCCACACCAGGGAACAGTATTCTAGTAAATGGAAGACACATGATCTAAAACAGATAGCATTGGTTTTATCACTTTTATAAGCATATGAGGCCTTACGTACAGTACCTAACTTCCGTGCGGCATTTGCTGGCACTTTAAGTAGATGTTTCTCAAAAGTATGCTGTGAGTTAAAAGTTACACAAAGAATAGTTCAAATGTCAAACTTATTTAGCAGCATCTCATCCATCTGAAGGAGAGGATGGAGTGGAAGATCTGTACGAGATCTGCTAATCAATAGTGTTTTCGTTTTACTGGAGTTCAGCTTCATGCCCCACTGACTACGCCATTCACTAATCTCCTCCATGTCACGATTGAGACTAAAGCCAGGTTCATATCTCACAAGTGGAGACTTTACTACACCCACAAGTGTTGCATCATCGGCATACTGAACAATTTTGCTTTCCCGGCCAGCAACCATATCACTTGTACACACTAAAAATAAAAGTGGACCATGAACACTACCCTGTGAAACTCCAGACACAATAGGTCTTGGCATCAACGGATACTCATTGCTGCCTACCTGTAAGGAAATCCATAAGTAATCCTAAAACATATCCACCCACTCTAAGATTCCGAAGTTCATAAATAAGTGCCTTATGATTTCCTAAATCGAAAGCAGCACTTAAGTCTATTTGAATTACTCTGGACGCATAACCCTCGTCAAAGTTATCTTGCAAATGGCATGTCAAGTCTAAAAGAGTTTCATAAGTACCTAACTGCTTCTTATATGCATATTGACCATTGGCTAACATTCCTTTAGATTCCACACTTTTGCAGTGGCTTAAAAGTAAGTTTCCCGCAACACTGGAGAGTACAGGGAGATTAGAAATCAGCCTGTAGTTACTGCAGTTTACAGATATGCCACTCTTTGGAATGAGCGCTGTATTACTAAGCCTGCGTTCATCCATAAAGATTACGTCGGCATAAAAATCTGCAGAATCTAATCTTGGGAGACAACCCATTTGAAACGTTTTTAAAGAACAAAGGGAAGAAACAATCAGGATCTTCTTCACCCCTGCTACCAAAATTATCACGAATTTTCTTAACGTTCCTAGAGCGAAATTCTAATTTTGCAAGAATAGGTTTTAAGATGACGAGTATCAGGGAGAGGGACATCCTCAATTGACAGTTAGCTTCGAAGCCTAGATGAAGCAGTTCAGCCCTATCTTTGGGGCCAGTAATCAATCTGCCATCATCTGGTAGTGACGGAACTGAAGACGAGCCTGACCCAAAGATAGATGATGCAAATTTGGTCCATCGCAGATGAGGTTGAGTGATTCCTTCAAGTTTCCTCTTTAAGAAATGATTGTAGTTTCTCCCAGCTATGTGGTAAATTCTAGCTGGAGCATGGCGAGGCTCATCAAGAATGTGTAATTTTCCTTGAAGGATTTCGTCTCCATGTGTTGAATTTGGTCTGTCATGGTTAGCTCCTCTACATGTATCATCAAACCATGGTTGGTCATTTGTCCTGCATTTGATGACCTTTCTAGGAACATACCTTACTAAAGTGGCCTTTGGCATTTTATTTAGCTTCCTCTTGGGATCTGGATCTGATACAGCATCTGAAATAAGAAGTGCCTGGCAAGCTTGAATAATGCAGTCTCGATAGGCTCTAGATTTCAGCCAGACCATTTGTCTAACGGTGGCATTAGGAATATACTGACTGACAGATATGACCATCTCAAGGGCACAATTAATAGAAATGCCTCAGTGGTTTCAATATTCAACATATCAATTGTTTTGGTATTGTTTTCTTATCAACAGCAATTCGTTTCCAGAATAAAAAAAGTAATTCAATTGAATGAAAGAAAAACAATGACATTATATGCATCACTTCTTGTCATTTAAACTGAAAGCATTGCTTAAGTATAGAAAAAGAAGTCTTTAGAAACCAAATGATCGGCATCCCAGCAAAAATTGACATGATCTTATCAGAACCGAAGTAAACTCCATCTCACCTGCTAACTCTCCATTTTATAGACCTGAATTCGCATAAATATGAAATCAACTCGTCAAACCGAATTTCCTTCCTATCTTGACAATAATTAAATTGAATTGTGTAACTAGCATGGGAAAATTCAAATATATATTTTGTTGGATAGCAATTTCTATGCAAGAGGCAGCATTGCAGAATCCAATTGCATTTTGTGTTTATGGAGTATCTATGAAAAATTGATTCGGCAATAATCCGCGCTTGAAATATCTAATTAAGAAGAGGGGTACTGAAGATGATTTGTGGGTTTCGATGTTAATCCTCCCTATAGACCGTGACAATCATAAAGTGATAGACTCTGATTACTGTATCAAGAAATTCGGATATGATGACGAGATTAATTAATTTTATTCAAATTCGTTTGTAACTACTTTAATATGTTGGCGAATTCGTGGCACACTTACGTGTTTGTTTAGGCTCTCTCTCTCTCTCTCTCTCTCTCTCTCTCTCTCTCTCTCTCTCTCTCTCTCTCACAGCTTGTCTTCTATAAAGTGATCGTGGAAATATGAATACATTACATTAACAAAAGGTGATTATTATCCCTTCATAAATTCCGCAGCCGTCTTATCCGGCGCATTGAGACGTAAGGAGGAAAGAGAGAGAGAGAGAGAGAGAGAGAGAGAGAGAGAGAGAGAGAGAGAGAGAGAGAGAGAGAGACGTCTTAATGCAGCATCCATTAGTTTGGGAGAGGAGAGAAGGATGAGGGACCGATTGGCTCCACTCGAAGGTCCAGCGTTTGATTCCCATGACTGTGGTTTCGGTTATCAAGGACAGCGACAATAGCAACGAAATTAATAATAATAATAATAATAATAATAATAATAATAATAATAATAATAATAATCATGATCACTGGTTTAGTGGGGAATGGGATATCCAGCCAGTTTTCATGCTCATGAGTCAGATCTCTAAATTAGACGATTTATTATGAAAATCACAAAATAAATATTTGATGCTACTATCATATTCACAGCAGACTGGCTACACCACACTGCACACCTTGTAAAACACCTCTTGCACAATGAAACAAGTGATCTCTCGATTGCTGGAATATTTGCTTTCAGTTGTCTGGAAAGTTTTGTACTTTTACATCTCGAGAAGTAGCGCACTGGACGCCTACAATAAACCTTGGGGCGGGGGGAAACCAAAAGAATAGGGAGCCTTCTCATTTAGACTTCTTATAGCCATTCAGTCACAGACTTCGGATTTTTTGAGTAACACAGTATTATGACTAAATCTACTTTACCGGGAAAGAGAAAAGATAATTTGGTATTTTTTGATTTCCGATCTTTTGAAAGTTTAGCCCTGTGAATGATCTCATTTTTTAACCATAAGTTATGTGATATAAAAAAATTGAGGATGGCAGCTTCGAAAGACTGATTGTTATAAGTAAGACACATAAAAGTGTTCATTCTGCACGCAATACCATAATGGTGAACATGGTAAAAAAAAAAATAAGTCTCAGCACAGTTAAGGAACATCAGTATGGCATGCCCACAAGGAGGGCGTATTTGCAACACTTTGAGGTGCAGGATAGTAAGAAGCGTTCCTCAAAATGAAGATGGTTTACTAACATTAGAAACTTACCATGAATGGAGTAATAAAGGACTTACTTATGAAATCTAACTGACCGCTGTAATAACAAAAACAGGAAGACGATTATGGATAGGCGTCTGTTCGTGAGTTAGCAGACATAAAAAGGATAATTATGGTGCTGGGCTTATGGGAACGCAAGCCGCTCAAACTTCATAGAGTAACAGACTGCAGTATAGTAATAGTTCAATGGATCTAGTAAGATATGCATTAAAGCAAATAACTAAAGATTGACTTTCATTAAGTAACACAAAAATCACTATTTGAAATACTTAAATTGTGCTTCCATTCCGCAGCCATTTTTCGCATAGTTTAAGATTAATAGGTCTCTTGATTATGACTGGTAAAAGCTTGAACCTTCGCATTGCAACTTCAGGCTTTAAGTTGGCTAGACTTACCCTAAGTTGTAAAGTTTATTACTAAAGTTTTGGGGCCGTGAAAAGAATGTCGTATATATGTATACACACACACACACACACACACACACACACACACACACACACATATATATATATATATATATATATATATATATATATATATATATATATATATATATATATATATATATATCTCGAATACAAGATGTGCCTGAGATTTGAACAGCATAAGATAGAACCTAATGCTCACATGATTATTTTCCTCCTGGAAATCTAAAAGACCCAAGTCGTAACCGAATGCAGCGATCAGAACGCGTTCTCTTAAGTGTCTGACAATAACAGAAACGATCGGCTATTGTGGCCGGACGGCGCTATTCACACCACTAAACTGCTCAATGGCCAATTAAGCCCTAAAGGTTTGGGGACACAACATGACTATGCGGGAATACTGCTGTTGTCGTCTCGTTCTTGGTCCGTCCACCTCTTCCCCACCCCTTCTCAAACGCTTCAACATTACAATGTACGGAATGTGACTTATGAGTCCCCGAAGATAGAATGGAGCCGAGAACTGAGAGACCCGTAGCATTCCAGCCGACGTCTCGGCGCTCCTCAAAGAGCATCTGAAACCAAAGGGCAAAATAATGCTTTGTTGAGGAGTAACCACGGGTGACGTCACGTCCCTGGCAGCTGTTTGCCCACGTGTTAAGTGGTCTCCTCAGTGATTTCACTGTGAAAGTGCACCAATGTGAAAATAATAATGACAAGTAGTTTAATGTGAACATTTTACGCAGATTATTGTACATTGCCAATATTTACCATTTATGGCACTACGGTAATACTACCGGTAAAGAGTTTGAACACTTGCTCCTATCAAATAACGCTTACTGTGTGATGTTTACTTTTCTGGCTACACACTGGCACATGGAATGCTCCAGTATGATTGCTGTAGTGACGTTTTCACGCATAGTGAGCTCAACTCCGTGTTGTCGCGTAAAAGGAAACACTTAGTACTTCAACAGACGGAGCCTAAAACATTGCTTCTAACTTGTCAGGAACATGTTATACATGTGCCTAACCGTGCCACAGACATGTTTGTAAACTTTCGGAATTCCTCGTTGGACGAGTCGGTAGTTGTAGGCTAGCACTCTGCTAGGCCTGAGTTCGAGTCTCCGGCCGGCCAATGAAGAATTAGAGGAATTTATTTCTGGTGTTAGAAATTCATTTCTCGGTATAATGTGGTTCGGATTCCACAATAAGCTGTAGGTCCCGTTGCTAGGTAACCAACTGGTTCTTAGCCGCGTAAAATAAGTCTACTCCTTCGGGCCAGCCCTAGGAGAGCTGTTAATCAGCTCAGTGGTCTGGTTAAACTAACGAACGAACGGGCTGTTTATGTTTAAATCATATTCACGTTCTTCGCTGCATTGCAATGATTTACGAAGAGGTGCTTGTTCCCACTAATGTTACCTCACACCAGCTGTTTAGGACACATGTCCTGCCTCCTTTCAGCCGCTATTTTACCGCAAGTATGTGGACGACACATTCTTACTTTTTAGGGACCAACATCATTGCGAGTTTTCCTTAGAATGTGCAAACGCCCCACACACTAATATAAAATTTACATTTGAGAAAGAAAACAATAATAGATTACACTTTCTTGATACCTTGGTCACACGAGAGAATGATGGTTTCAGCACGGGAATTTTTCCTAAGGACAGATTTGCAGGTTCGGGGCAGAAGTTTTATAGTTCCTGTTCACGTAATTTTAAACTCCATTCATTATCAACATTACTTCACAGGGCTATGGCCTTGACTCAAAATGGAGCTTATTTTACAATGAAATTAATTATCTGCAAGAATTCATTAAAACCAACTGCTATCCAAATACCCTTTTCTTTAGTTATGTCAGGTGGCCCTACAGAAAACCTTTCAGCCATCAGCTCCGGTACATTTGGCTCCAAAACTGAAATATTATATCAGCTTCCCATACACTTATGATACCTCATTTACACCACGGTTAAGGAAGATAATGAGCAAACATTTCCCAGCAGTTGATATCAAATTCATCTTAAGGAATCAATAAACCATAGGTGGATTTTTTCGACACAAAGAAAAATTACCTACTTTAATGCGGCCTGCCATGGTTTACTGATCTACTTGCTGTTCGTGCAACGAATTACTGACTTACGCGGGAAGCACGCGCCGGCTGCTCAAAGTACGATGTGATTCACATATAGGTATTAGTTACCGCACAGGGAGCAAGGTTTCTAGCCCCGAGCTTTCAAATATTCGAAACCATACACAACTGTGCAAATGCAAAATTAACTACGATGATTTTCAGATCATTTTATCAAGCCCAGTAAGCACCTTGTTCCAACCTCAAATAACAACCTACAGCAGTTCCATACATTGTTTAGACCGCCCACCCTTCTCCCTCCTTGGTTTATCCCTACGCCTTCTTGCACTGGTAAATCTTTCATTATATATATATATATATATATATATATATATATATATATATATATATATATATATATATATATATACTCGTATATATATATATATATGTGTGTGTGTGTGTGTGTGTGTAGATTTTACTAGTCACTTTTGTAATAGCCACAATATCCTCTTAACTTCTCGAATTCCTCGCGCGTTTTTCGATACGCTTGTCACCACAGTGCCTTAAGATCCAAGTGCAAGAAATATGAAGCTGTTATAATACCCGGTAGCGGGAAACGAACCCGCGTCCCATAATCACAACGAGGTCACGTTGCCGATCTGACCACGAAAAGAATAAAAGTCTATTGCCTATCTTACATACATATACCTGTCGAATTCAGACACATTTCTGCGAACTGGAATAGACCCATCCTCAGCATCGTAGCCAAGTGGGCAATCGTTTTTATTGCTTTTAGGCTGAAATATGTATGTAGAATCTACTTGTCACTTTTTACCAGAGACCTATGTAATTGTAATAGCCACAATGCTCTCTTAATTTCTCGAATTCTTCGCGCTTTTTTTGGATACGCTTGTCACTACAAAGCCTTAGATCCATGTGCAAGAAATTTGAAGCATTGTGACTGTTAAGCTGATAAAGATTCCCTCCTGAATGTCATACGATATCTGGAATACTGGTTGAATATCACCTGGAGTTTGCTCTCTAAGTTCGGTTTCCGATTGCCAGATGCCCATGAAATGGATCAGTAGCTCTATTTCTAGAATGATTGAAGGTATTTTCAGAATGACAGATGACTCCAAGAAAACACTGCATGGAATTCTTTTTATTGCCATATCAAAACAAAATATTTAGAAAAGTTTTTAATGCGCTTAGTGCTGAGTTGAAAGTTGAGGCGAATTTCTACTAGTCCGGCGGTAGTAGGGAGGAGGGGATCGCCACGGGGGGAAGACAAAATTTCATGCAACTTTTCTAGACCAGTTTTTTGCGTAGATTTCGAGTCTGGTGGGTGACCGACCGGGTTCGTGGGCGTTTTCGAGATATCAAAGGCCAAAGGTCATGTTTTTACGATATTTACTAAACCTAAAAATCCATAAAAATTTTCGTTTCTGATGATTAAAATACATTATTTCATTGCATAATTTTGTTTTGAAACAGAATTTGCTTAGTATAAAAAAGCACATGCAATCATATGAGACTTTGCACGCCAACCGCTTTAAGTGGCGAGACAATACCAGCATGACGTCATTCCTATCTATGCCCTCAACAACCGAAGTTTGCTTCGCATGTGCTTCTCTGTTTTTTTTTTTCGTGATTTACGCGATAATTCTTAATTATGGATGCTCCTAATCCTCCCCCAATTTACATCCGCCTTGGTTCCCTCTCTACTGGAAATGACCAACCTTAATGATACAAGTCACAATCCAAGGAAGTGTTAAAGATGACGTGAAGTTATGAAATTCAGAAGCTCGTGTAAAAAGAACCATGGAAGTTATAAAATTCGATTTCATCAGTCCATTCTCACCAGACATTGACCCTAAGAAATTGTTCAACATTGTCTCTGGAGAGCCACTTCCTAGGGATGTAACTGAAGACCTACTGTCAACACGCAAAAAAAGGTGTCAAACTCCTCATTGCTTTCAGTGCCCGTCTTGAATCCAAAGATGATGGAGGAACAAAGCACTTTTTCGACCCAGTACAAAGAACACCATGGAGAAGTTTTCAAGAGAGTAGAAAAAAGATAACACTAAAGTCTCGAGAAGGAAAGATTAAGGATGTAACAGTACGGAGAGATATTCTAGGATTACTTGCAGCAAAATCTTGTGATGAACGTATGTCCATAAATTTGCATAAAGCTCTAGATTACAGGGGTCGGCAACCTTTTGAACACTCTGTGCCAGTTAATAATTAATACATTTTTTTTAAGTACCTTGCGTGCCAGGTGCTATTTTTCAAGCACTATTATAGATAATATACATATATCCTGGGGATAGGAAAATTAAAATCATAATTGTACTGTAATAGCCATTGTAATTATATTGTATTTTCCTGAACATGCATACAATAAATGTAATTCAAATATAATTTTTATTTATTTATTTTCTGCATCTATTATTGTCTGTAACAAAAACTATTTTAGGTTTGAAGTTTATACACTTAGTATTAATGCGATCCTTGCCCTTGCTTCCCTTTGACCAAAGTTGAAATTTCAGGTGAATATTTCGACACCTTGAGTTTCACGCAACCCTCAGAGTGATCCGTTGTAAGCCTGCTGCGATGAGGGCTGAGGATGTGCTTCATTTTTGAAAATATCTGCTCACATTGATATGTGGATCCATACGCTGATAGCAGTGCAAAAGCTACTTTCTTCATGCAATTGAATTTATCAGGTAGTGATGCCCAAGACCTTAAGATGGATGTTGCATGATCATTCTTACTGCTTTCCAGTATTTCTCGAAGATCTTTGAATTTAGCTGACCACAATGTTGAGGCCTGAAAGTCGATTAACTGCATTTCTAATTCCTCAGTTTCCATCCACTCAAAGAGAGTCGTGTCCAAGTCACTGTATTTAAAGGTGTCCGGTCTGATTAAAAATGAAAACACTGGGCCCATGTATTGAAAATCTTGAAACCTGATTGAGAATTCTGACTTTAATTCTTGCATGTACAGTTGTAGATCAGAAGTGTTGACTGGATGCATTGAAGATAAGTTTTTCAGATTTTTGAAATAACGGAAAGAGCCGGTTTCACATCTGTTGAGTAGATTGCAAGCTTTGCAACAAATGCTTTCCAATTATCGTACAAACCAATACCGTTTTTCCTGCACCTTGCAGGAGAAGATTGAACTCATTTAGATGTTTGGTGATGTCTGAGAGAAACATAAGTTTCACAATCCAATCTCCGTCTTCCAACTCAGGATAGTCTTGGCCTTTTCTGATAAGAAAACCTTGATTTCATCAAAGCATCCCACAAATCTCTCCAATACCTTCCCACAACTTAACCACCTAACACTGCAATGCAAAGGTATATCTTTGTACACACTGTCCACCTCTTCAAGAAAAGCTTGAAACTGCCTGTGCATAAGAGGAGAGTGTGCAACAACAAAATTCACTATTTTTGTGACAGTAGTCATCACCTTCTTGAGAACAAAGCTCGAGATCTTGGCACATAAATTTTCTTGATGAATTATGCAGTGCAATTTCAGAATGGGGTGCCCAATTTTCTCCTCAACCAACTTCGTAAAACCCTTGTTTTTCCCTACCATAGCAGGAGCACCATCCGTTGTAATTGCAAAAATCTTTCCTATGTCTACCCCTCTGTTCTCAAAATGGTCGGTGAATGCCTTCAGTATGTCTTCTCCCTTGGTGGTTCCATACATAGGTTTAAGACAGCACAGTTCCTCGTGTACCTCTGTGTCACTATACCTGGCAAAAACAGCCAAGCGGGGAATGTCATTTATATCCACGCTTTCGTCCAGGGCAACACTGAACACAGGTGTAATTGTTAAAGCAACCGTTTGCTGCTGGGTTACATTATCAGCCATTTCAGAAATACGTCTCTCCACGGTCCTAGCTGAGACAGGCATGTCTTTTATCCTTGAGATAATCACGTGTTTGTTTGTTATTCCATCGAATAATACTTCAGAGCACTCTAGGAAAGCTGCTTTTATAAAATCTCCATCAGTAAAAGGCTTTCCATGCTTAGCAATACACAGAGCTAGTTTGTAACTGGCCTCAGTTTCATTACTTTGCTAGCACTCAAGTTTTTAAACACATTACTCTGTTTTCCATAGCGGGATACTGCTTTCTTGATCGCCTCAGCTTTGTCAGCACTATCCTTGAAAGTCTTTTCGTGCTTTGTTTCGAAATGTCTTTTAACACTTGATGTGCGGCATACGACATTCTCGCAGCAGAGAGCACACACAGCACGGTCATTCTGCTGAATAAATCCAAAGTCATTTGTCCATGACGACTGAAATGATCGGACATCAAGCTTGACTTTTTTCGCAGTAGCCATGGCGACAATTAAACTGGGAAGGGTGTTAAGTAAGGTGGCTAAAGAGTAACGGAAACAACAGCAGAGTACGGTGCAATCACGTACCCCTCATCGCGATGAGTATGAAACGTTTTTGTTACAATTCATGTATCATACTCGTCTAGCCTACATCTCGTCCAGCCTACATCTCGATGCAATCATGTACCGTACCCCTCATCATGAATATGAAACGTTTTTGTTTTAATTCATGTATCATAGGAAAAAGGTACTTTTTAATCATATGATTTGAAAGGAAATAAACCATATAGATAAGAATAATAATGCACAATACATATTCTCTCTCTCTCTCTCTCTCTCTCTCTCTCTCTCTCTCTCTCTCTCTCTCTCTCTCTCTCTCTATATATATATATATATATATATATATAATTTTTTTTGTTTTGTTAGGATTTTTTCTTTGCATTTTCGAATCACATGCCGTGCCATATGCAAGCACACGGCGTGCCATCTTTGGCACGCGTGCCATAGGTTGCCGACCCCTGCTCTAGAATATCCATTAGCCCCAATACCATTATCTCTAGTAACTGTAGATGGGACTCGTCGCAAGAGTAAAATTTTGGAAATTATCCTTAATTCATTAGATTATGATGGTACTACCAACAATGTGCCAAACAATGCAGTTAATGTGATTGATCTATTGCATATTTACATTCTTTGGTAAAACTGCCTGGTACATTTAGGCTGTTGGCTATAGGAGGATTATTTCTGACATACCTTTGTGTTACAAGGTGGTTTGCTTTGCATGTGACACATACAGTAAAAATAGCATCAAACAAACAGAGCAGTTGGCAAGAGGCCAAGCAGAAGAATACATTCTCCGAACACCTGATATTAGAATTCCACCTTCTTTTGGTCAATTTCTGTCTAACGGTTGCAATAAAGAAAGAGTGCTAGAACTGATAGAGCAGGTTCTTTGTGAAGAAAAGAGGGCTATGAAAGACCGAGTTTTTACTTTGCAAGAAAAGAAGTATGCATGAAAATAATGCCAAAATGCTCAGCTGAAGTACCATCTCTAGTGACTGACCACGCAGAGGCAGATACAAAGATCTGCTACCTTACACTTCATGCATTAAGTGAAGATGATGGTCATCCGTTTGTGTTGTGCGCTCAAGTTCTAGAGATACAGATATTCCAGTAATTTTATTGGCTAATGAGCGTGAAAATCTGAAGATTATCATAGATCAGGGGAGCGGTAAGAATCGACGGTTTCTTGATCTTAGTCGATGTCAACTTACTGAACTTCAGAAACAGGCACTGCTTGGTCTCCAAGTCTTTTCAGGAATGATTACATTTCTTCATTCTTCAGAAAAGGAAAGAAAAGATGGTGGACACTGATAAAAGATGATGTGAATTTACAGAAAAAATTTGCAGAACTGAGTTGCATAAAACAATTAACTAGTGAAATATTTGATGAGCTTCAGAGCTGTAATTGTGGGATTTATGGACAGCGAAGACATAAAAGTGTTAATGAAGCCGGAGACACTATTTTTTGGAACTATTTCCATAATGGCAAGATTACTGATTTAGCCATGTTGCCACCTTGTCAGTCAGCCCTTTTACTACATTCATCTCGTAGCAATCATGTAGTCAGAATGCGGCGTCTGGCTCACAAGCCCATCCAGTCATTGAATAATCCAGTGAATCATGGATGGACTGAAGATTTATCTATTCGTTGGGTTGAAACAGCATACCCAGATGATGTTGTTGATCTCCTAATAGACAGTGCTGATGAATTAAACATTTCAGTCGAGAAACATGCCAAGTGCCATTTTTAAAATATAATAAATTAAATTAAAAAATACTTTGGCCCAGGATGGCGCTTGGCATGTTTCTCGACTGAAACGTTCAATTGTCCGACTATTCTGATGATAGTGATCATGAGGGAATGTTCGGTTGATGTCTTATCTGGAGGGCTGTATGAAGTGTGATCTTTTCTCTTGCTAAACTCGCTCTAATATTCTATATGCACTAATTTGTTGGACCTTTATATGTTTATGAATCTATCTGGTGTTTTCCATTCAAATACTTACCTGTAAGATGGTAATAGCATGATTTTTCAGCAATATTTAATAATTTTCGAATAATTATTATAAGTTGATGTTTGACCTAGAAATTTTATGTTGAGGTCTATTTTCCAAATCATTTTATTTGATCTCCTTTTGAAGTCTAGATGTCAGAAAACATCAAATGATGATTAAAGAACTGAACTTCTCTTTTCAAAAAAGCAATTTTTATCAATATATATATGTACAGAACCTGGCCGTTATGACCTATATTTGACCTTTGACCTTAAATATCTCGAAAACGCCCCCGAACCTGGCTGATCATCCACCAGATTCGGAATCTATGCAAAAAAAAACTGGCCCAGAAGAGTTGCATTTAATTTTGCCCCCCACCCCCCACCCCACCGTGGCGATTCCCCCACCCGCCCTCCCACCATGCACTGGTCTATACCCGATGAACTTCCTCTGGTTATTTCTTGATCATAGGAAATTTACGGCGTGAGTTTGGTTGTCGTTATATAATTTTTCGTTTGTCGATGTTTTCTATTTCCAGTGTAGATAAAAAACGCATACCGAATTTAACAGGCACCATCCTCAAATAATGTTTGCATACGTTAAAGAGCAAATTAGAATATTTCGCAGTTTTACGCGGAGAGGCCGCAAGCAACGATGACTATTCTCTAATCTGTTCTCCGAGGCTATTCATTCATTTGCTAGTAAATTTGCTAAGACTGGAGAAGAATAAATCGTAATGAATGCACGGCTCTCCTCGAATCGTCGAGGCAAACCGTTCCATTAACACCTACCCCAAAACTCCTCCCAAAGAACATAAACTCCAACCCTACAATTGATAAAAGATGGCTAACCACTTTAGGAAAAAAAATTCACGCACAAGTCAGTGAAAATTTCGCCTCCGTCATACGTATCTAGTGGTTATAGATACAGCCTAAATACTTCCTCCGCTGGTGATGTGGAGACAAGCGTTTCGTTGTCTGACAGAGCAGCAAGCATCAAGAATAAGGTTCGTGAAGAGTCGAGCATCTGGAATGCGAGGACGGTATCAGAGAGAAAGTCTGCCCGCCGGCGGGAAGTCAGGAACCTGGAACTGGCAACTAGTTATCATCACCTAATTCATCAGCATTAAATGGCTATCGCACGTGAAGTTCCCTCACGTCTCCAGGTCTATTTCTCGCTTCTTTCTCGATTTAGAGTTAACCCTTCACCTTGCTGACATCATTAGGCAATGTACGGTACCTTTTATCCTGTAAGCTCGACGAATTTTGCAAAGGCTTTATGTATTTCCGTGATCACGAAGAAGTAAGTAATTGCGTTTGCGGAATGTTCATGATTGTATGGCGTAGAAAATAAGTTACTATATTATTGCAATAGATAACACACCATGATTGCTTAGATAGTGATAACTTAGGCAAGGAAGCAATTACAATTTTTGATCTGAGTGGGCAAGTGTTCAAATCAAAATTCATTAGTTTTCATGAAATGTTCCAAGTTTCCAGAGGCTGCATTTGAACGTTACAGCTCCCTATTCTTTTAAGTTAGAAGAATCATATTCTGATGACAATATTTCGTAAATTTTAGAAATGGATTGCATAACAACTTGCATTAATTTTCCAATTGCCATCAGTCATAGCATTCACAATGCTCAGAACTTAGTCTAGGAAACATAAGCGGGAATGCTCGAAGGTTAATGACTTGGATTCATGATATCCGAAGATTGAAAATTAGAATGTAGTGAGGTCGGATCACGTTAAATAATTTAGGAGCTGGTATTATAACAATTTTCCAGTTAATTTATCTTGAAAAGGTTTGATGAGACAGAGTAGCGTAGTCGAACACAAAACAAGGGATGGAAATGTTAATGCAATACATATTTTAATGGCATACGATGAGCTACAAAGAACACACACTCACACACAGAAGAGAGAGGATTCATATTTTACTTTTGTTTAAGATTCACATATAACTGAATTAACCTTGAGAACACATAGCCTAATGAATCGCTAGGAAAACTTATTGTATGTTCTAAGTTGTGGATTTTAATCTACGCAAAAACGAAGGCATTTATTTACGAATAAAAAGAAATTCAGTCACTGCAACAAATACGGGAAAGTGTGCCTGATGATGGTAATTTTAGTTTCCGGCCAAAATAAGGGAAGCTGCGTAAGATGGGAAATCTGGGCTGTCGCAGACAAAAGTAATTTGTGCCCGAGGATGCACAACTTAATCTGCTGCAAAATTGTAGGATTTCGTGCAGAAAGATGCAAATTAATGCGAAATTTAGTCTCCTGCAAAAATGAAGGAATATATGTATGAGGATGTGAAATTAAGTCTCTTGCAAAAAGGAAGGAATTTGTGGTTGAAGATGAGAATTCTAGACTCCTGCAAAAATGAGGGAATTTGTGTATGAGGATGTGAAATTTAGTCCTTTGCAAAAATGAAAGAATTTGTGGTTGAAGATGAGAATTCTAGACTCCTGCAAAAATGAAGGAATTTGTGAATGAGGATGTGAAATTTAGTCTCCCGCAAAAATAAAAGAATCTTTATATTAGGATGTGAAATTTAGTCTCTTGCAAAATGAAGGTTTTTGTGCATGAAGATGCAGAGTAATCTACTAAAAGAAATAAAAAAGAATTTGTGCATAACTATACATAATCTAATCTGGCAAAATTAAGTAAAGAATTCGGATAAGTATGAGGTAAACAGAGTGGAAGAAATAATTAATCAGGAGGCTGTACAAGATCAAGTAAAATTTAATCACTGGTAAATATTAGAGACAGTTAGGGGTTATAAGTTGATTTCCTTCTTAAAGGGTTGGAACTTAGGCGAAAGTTTAATGCTCTAAAAGGCAAAATATAATTGCAACCTATTTATCTCTTATTGTACACCTGCTTTGTACGGTAAATGTAAGCACGTCATGAAATGTCTGGACTTTTCAAATTTGCAATTTCGTTTCAGTTTGTTTTTGCTATGCGGAAAAATTGGTTTCTTGCTTTATTCATTCCATCTATTGTAGCTGCACATGCGTTGAGGTAACTCTTCAGAAAACGGGTCAAAGTTTGCCTAACAACTTACTTCTCTTTCGGCATCACCACTTGTCTTCTCTGAGGCAAATCAAACTTACACGTTTCATGACAAAACTTATCTTTTGAGGCCAAGTTCTAACAAAAACAGGATATAGATAATTTTTCAGCTCGCCTGCTTGGAGATCTGGCTTTAGCTTTCTCAGATTATAAGGGTTAATCTACAGCAGCAATACAGTAATGTGTGTATGGGAATAAGGAATTCATTTTAAAAAATGAAAAGGGTGCAAGATGAGGCGAAATTCAATACCAGCGAAAGTTAGAGTCTGTTTGCATTACATCACAGTATTCAATCGTGGAAAAAATATAAGACGTGCATAATAATCCGGATTTTAATTTCTAAAGAAGGTGAGATGTGTGTGAGAATGTAAATTTAATCCTGGCTAAATAAGAATGAGGGATATGTTCATGAGGATTCGAAACTTATTCCACCGCTCACCATCCACCAAAAGATTAATGGAGGTAGGCGCTCATGAGCACGTGGAATTTATTCTCCTGCACAGTTAAATGAAAATGGGGTTAGAAGGTAAAAGTTAATTTATGGTAAAATGAAAATTTTTGACTGCAGCATAAACAGAGGACGGTGCTCATTTAGAAGTGAAATATAATTTCTGTCATAAATGGATAAAAGCATGTACCGCAGGTGAAAATGATTTAGAATGGGAAATTCTGTCTAAAGCAGAGATCGAAGGCTGGATAATAGACGGTTAACTCTGAGGAACTGTGTCTTAAACAGATTGAAGCATTACATGTTGATGAGATATTCTGCACCTCTCTCTCTCTCTCTCTCTCCCTGAACTGTCTCCTTTGAATTTTACCGCAATAGAAAGTTTCGTCGATCCACTCTCTTTTTGGGGGGAGGGGTGGGGAGATAAAATACATTGTGTTGTAATACCCCAGGTACTCAAGTAGTGCAGTCTGCTGTTTGCATGTTGAATTACGTAAGCAGGTTTAATTGTGATATGCCTTAAATTTAACTATGATGCAAACTCTTTAGACGTTTCTGCTCCTATGTGTTCACTTAAGTGCATTTAGTCTCAATTAGGTATCCCTCTTACCACAGTTTTTCGTGGCTATATTAGCATTTTATGGTGTATTTTTTTTTAAACAAAAGAATTTTCTAGATGAAAACACAGTGAAACTACTTGTTGCTTAATTATCCACCCTACGTTAATCACGCATTTCTTATTTCTGACAGGTGAACAGAAAGTTTTCCTCGGTGTTTTTTCAACTCTGACTTTTACAGTGACATGACATTCCCGGTAGAGGAGTTGAACGTTTTACCAAACTTTGCAAAATCGCCTACGAGTTCGTTTCCAACTTGTATCCTGCCACTCACTTCGGACATCAAGAACTTGGTATCTGGCGATCGCTTTCACAGCTACAATCATCTACAGAAGTGTAAGCGATCACTGCGTGCTGGGGGTAAAGAATTCATTTGGTGGGAGGGTACTCTGGGAGGCTGGGAAGAGAGAGAGAGAGAGAGAGAGAGAGAGAGAGAGAGAGAGAGAGAGAGAGAGAGAGAGATGCGATATGAAGGTCTGAGAACTGCACTACAAGAAAGTCAAAGGAGAACGACTCTTGTGCAGTTCGAGGCCCCTCCAGGGTCATGCGAGGTGGACTGCGCAATCCTTTGTGCTTTATTACGAAGATATAATTCGTCTCGACGTAGGTGTGAAAGGGTGAAGCAAAAGATATTATCTTCAGTTGGGTATCAAGATGTTATCATCAGGACATGATGGGGCATTCTCACATTTTTAAGATAAGCGTGAGGAACGACGCACGCGACCTCCCTGTCTGGTTGGGTCAGGTCTCACGAAGATTGCCAAAGGTCAGCATAGGAGGAGGCGGAAGAAGATGGAAGATAGATTCTGAATGATACATATGAGTCTCTCTCTCTCTCTCTCTCTCTCTCTCTCTCTCTCTCTCTCTCTCTCTCTCTCTCTCGTAGGCCTTTGTGCTTCGAACGGTATCAAGCTCGCTTCAATAACCATAGTTCTTTTCTCGATCCAAGGCAAAGTAGGAGCTATTTGAACCGGTTCCTTTAAAAAACCGTGTCTCTTTTGATCCTAGAAGTGACTCAAGTACTCTGTGATTGCTCGACTGCAGTGAGTCGCAAATGGTAGTAAGGATATAGACAGAAAGGGAGACGAAGGGAAAGGGAAGGAAGGTTTGGGGTGGGGGGAGGGCTGGAGAAGAAAGAGACTAAAGACCTGAGCAATTGTCATTACACCAAAGTAAACACTACCATATCTTGATTAAAACCAAGAGGCTCTCGAAGAGGTAATCCTCACCTCGTTAGTAATGAACTACTCTTTAGATAGTCTCTCTCTCTCTCTCTCTCTCTCTCTCTCTCTCTCTCTCTCTCTCTCTCTATATATATATATATATATATATATATATATATATATATATATATAAACACACACACACACACACACGCATATATATATATATATATATATATATATATATATATATATATATATATACTGTAAATATATATATATATATATATATATATATATATATATATATATATATATATATATATATATATATATATATATATATATATATATATATATATATATATATATATGTATGTATGTGTGTGTGAGTATTTTCTGTAAAAGCACAGTTACCAAAGGCAATAGATGTCATTATTAACGAAGCACTAGCAAAAAGATGACATTAAATTAGTAAAATTTTATTTTCTTGGGCAATAGGCCTAGTCTGGCGCACTTATCCAATGGAAGTACAGTACGTCAGAGATATCTGTGCAACCTAGACTTATGCATCTTCAGTTCCTACATTTTTCAGTCTTGACATGTTTTTCTCAGTTCAGGGTGAACACGTAAATTTTTTAACAGTACGTGCCATTTAAACCCGAGTTATCTTTCATTTGGGGTACCCAGAAGTTTTATTTGTGTAGCTAATTGTGAGAGAGAGAGAGAGAGAGAGAGAGAGAGAGAGAGAGAGAGAGAGAGAGAGAGAGAGAGAGAGAGAGAGAGAGCGAGAGAGAGAGAGGGGCAGATTTTGCCGAAGTACTTCGCTATAGACCCGTTCATAATTAACGCTCAGCATATTCTAGAATATCCGTTCCATATGTAGAGTGTGGCGTCTAACACTTGAAAGCTGGCCAGAATCGAATGAGAAATAATAAAAAAGAATTAACTCTTGTAAGACAGAAAAGCCTCAAGTCCCGTGCTCTTGAGGCTTTAACTTTAGAAGTAAAAAGCCGTTATTTCATGTTTCATTCGGGCATTACTAACCTACCTCGCAACACGGAAACAAAGGAATGCCTTTCTTCGCTACTGCGAACTTTTTAACGCGTCACAAAACATGAAAATGGAAAAGCTAAAAAAAAAAAAAAAAAAAAAAAACCGAGAGAAATAGAAATGAAAGAAACTCGAGGGCAGTGAGCGAGGACGAGAAAGCTGCAAAGAGAAGCTGGCGGTCTCCTCGCCCCTTAGTCATGCCAGTTGCACCCGGCAGCCCCAGCAGCATCTAGTAACTCCGTCCCTCTGACGGGTGATTGAAGAAACCTCCTTTCGCGCTTGCAAACCTCCAACCCCTGGGCGCACACGTAAGCGCCTGTACGTAACCGTACACGTTCTCCTCGTGTAGAATCTAATTGAATTGGCAGTAACCAAGATAACTTATCAGTATGTGATGCTGAATCGATTCGTCCTATCAGCCGCGCAAATCTGCGATGGCCTTCCAGGTCGTGTTGTGTGTCTCCGCTTATCAGCGGAGAATTTATGTAAATATGATTCTATCATTAGGTATATATATATATATATATTTGCAATTTATGTCACTGAAGGTGCAGATATGCTTCCAGTTGTTTTAAGTGGTTTTGTTTTTGCTGCGCCGTTTACGCTTCCATTTACCATCGCTTTGCGGATGTTAGTAATGGAAGGATCCAGCCATTTGTTACTCAGAATATATATATATATATATATATATATATATATATATATATATATATATATATATATGTATATCAAATATAAGGAGCCAATAAAAACGCCAAACTGTAGAAAGTTAACTTTTTACATTTTGGCGGTTTAATGGGCTCCTTATGTTTGATGGAATTCTCCTTAACAGAAAATATTTCATAGTCACTCACACACACACACATATATATATAATGTATATGTATATATATATATATATATATATATATATATATATATATATATATACATGGAAATATTTACCTAAGCAGCAAAGAGCAAGATAAATCGCCAGTAACTATGCTTAACTTGTTCCTTCTGTGAATTATGTCACGGTGAATACAAATAAGGAAGTATTGCATTTGAAAAATACTTTAAGCAACACTTAAATATTGAACTTAGATATGATTCTCGAAATAAGTGAATGCATTATGAAGTTAGAAAAATTTGATATTTGAAAGACAGTGACAAAAGACACTGTGGGGGGAGCAGGTCGATCAGGCAAGATCAGCAGACTCCTCATGAGGAAATGAGATTGATGTCGGTTCTACTCTTGCCACTGGGTCCTCATGCTTTCACTGATAACTCCTCTTGCTCACTACAACCGGTGGTGCTTTCTTGACGAGGATTTCTTACAAAGCTTAACAAAGATCTGTACTATTCTCAACTACTTAGAGAAGAATTACAAAAACAAACATGCTGTGTTTTAGCCATAGCTCTACTAAAATTTACAAATATATGCAGTATATTCACACATGTATATATATATGTATATATGTATGTATGTATGTATATATATATGCATATATATGTATATATATACATATATATATGTATGTATATATATATATATATATATATATATATATATATATATATATATATATATATATATATATATATATATATGCATATCAAAACTTTATTTATAAGCAAATTTATATGCTAGACGAACAGTACTGACGAACTTGCTAACCGTTGGAGACCAAAAGTCCACCCCTATCAGTTGTCGAAGGGGAGGGGCGGCAAAAGTTATTGTTGCTAAAGTCAGTATTGTGTTTGTAAACAGGATAATCCTTTTCCGTACATACCTACTACTTTCCTTATAATTTAAACATTTTACACCCCTTAGGGAGAGTTCTTTGTAAGTGCAAGTTTCATTGCCTTATTGCTCTTGAATGCTGCATTAACTCCAAAACTTGAGAAGACGGGAATCTCCTTCATATTAGTACTGTATGGTAGTACAAGCAAATTTTTTGTGATGTAAGTTTTTTTTTGTTTTGACAGTCTCTTTTGCCGCTTCAAATGACTTGTCTTCTGCATGGTCAGGACATTTCAGTTCCTTGCCTGTATTCTAAACACACACACATACATAT
This sequence comes from Macrobrachium rosenbergii, assembly GCF_040412425.1. Classification (NCBI taxonomy): domain Eukaryota; kingdom Metazoa; phylum Arthropoda; class Malacostraca; order Decapoda; family Palaemonidae; genus Macrobrachium; species Macrobrachium rosenbergii. The sequence continues at coordinate 7,570,482 of NC_089768.1, read as the reverse complement.
ATATATATATATATATATATATATATATATATATATATATATATATATATATATATATATATATATATATATATATTTATATATATATATACATTTTATATATATAAATATATATATACACTGTATATATACTATATATATATATATATATATATATATATATATATATATATATATATATATATATATATATGTGTGTGTGTGTGTGTGTGTGTGTGTGTGTGTGTGTCTGTGTGATCAGTAAGGGCGCCAAGGCCAAAACCCAGAGCAGAATTTTACACAACTTTTTTGGGACATGTTCCGGGCAGTACTCTCACTCGTTATCAACCTTCAAATTAAAATGGCATTACAATTCTTATAATAAAATTCAATGTAATACAGCAAAATTGCTATAAAATTCTAAGAATGCGTTTCAAAGATGGCTAATCAAAATAAATAAATGAATAAAATAAAATAAAATGAAGCAGGTATGTTGATGATGCCTTCTTAATTTTTAAAGAGTCGTGACCAGATCCTCGTTTTTTGGAGTACCTTAATAGTAAGCATATTAATACAGAATTTACCTGTGAAAACGAAGATAATCATACGCTTGCTTTTCTAGATATTCAGGTAAAAAATCTTAATAAGAACTTTCACGCCTCAGTCTTTAGAAAGCTTGCTTGAACGGGTCTTATATCTAAATTTAAATCAGCTTCACCTTTGAAATATAAGATGAATTTGATATTGACGCTAGTAACCAGAGCATATAAAATTTGTTCTGTCTTTTTGAATTTACATGAAAAATTGGAATTTTCAAGGGCACTTTTATAAAGCAATGGCTATCCGTTGAATTACGTGGATACATATTTTGGTAAACAACTTTCGAAATTACATGCAAACAAACAAGGCGAAACTACCGCTAACGTAAAGAAATCTGTTATTTATTTACCTTTAACCTTTAGTGGACCTAATAGATATGATTTTAAAAAGCAATTAATTTCTGTTTTGCCCATTGGTTACCCTCAGCTAGATATCAAAATATATTTCACTTTGCAAAATAAATTAGGTAATTTCTTTTAAATTAAAGACTCTGTACCAACAAGCCTTCGGTACATTCTGATCTATAAATAGCAGTGCAGTGGTTGTGATGCCGCTTACGTTGGAAAACTACCAGATCAGCTTGGATGAGATGGTTTGAACACTTAGGTAAGTCATATCGTACTGGCAATTATCTTTCAAGGCCTAGTTACAGTGCAGTTAGAGAACACAGCGAGGAGACTGGTTATCCTTTACATATTGATGATTTTTCTGTTTTAACCAATGCTCAGTTTGCTACAGACCCCGACATTTTAGAAGTTCTGTAATCCTTCAAGATATAGCCTTCTTTGGCTAGAAATGTGGCTGTAACCTCACTTCTGTGTTTTTAGTCTGCGTTTTACTGGTTTGTATATTGACTAGTGTATTTGTTGTGCCTTTTCCATACGTTTTTGTGACTTAAATTTTGAATTTTGCTTTATTTTATTTTATCCATTCATTTATTTTGATTAGCCGTCTTTTAAACGTATTCTTATAATTTTTATAGTAATTCTGCTGTATTATATTGAATTTTATTATAATTCTAACATCGTCATTTTAATTTTGCAGGTTGATAACGAGTGAGAGTACTGCTCGAAACATGTCCCATACACACACACACACACACACACACACACACACACACACACACACACATATATATATATATATATATATATATATATATATATATATATATATATATATATTCATAAAATCACAAGATGAACGCGATTTTAGAATAAGTGACTGCCACAAGAAATAACAGGCGCTTTCACGTTTATTGACGAATCGTCGGGCACCAGCGAGATAGTTTAGAAGAATGGTAAGAAGGTAAACGAAAGGAACAATAATCGCCGAACGGTTAATCGTGAAAGGGTAGCAATGAAAAGATAACTAGGGATAACGCGGTCACAAAATTAACGCTATGAAATAAGGTAAGGGTAGCTGTACAAACTTACAAAACTTGTATAGAGCTCAGTACTGCTTTCTACGCTTATATTTATCAACAGATTTTCAAATGATAAAAGTATCACATTTAAAAAGTTCAATTCTTTCGTTTAAACACTACTATTGTTTGCTTGATAAAAGGAATGAGTGACGTTCCTTTTAACTGTGCCACTGTACAGAACTGAGAATGAATCTGTTGACCATTCATAAAATTTTAACAAGTGGTTAGTTCCCCGTTGGACGATTCGGTAGAGTTCGCGGCTAGCACTCTGCTAGGCCCGAGTTCGATTCTCCGACCGGCCAATGAAGAATTAGAGGAATTTATTTCTGGGGATAGAAATTCATTTCTCGGTATAATGTGGTTCGGATTCCACAATAAGCTGTAGGTCCCGTTGCTAGGTAACCAATTGGTTCTCAGCCACGTAAAATAAGTCTAATCCTTCGGGCCAGCCCTAGGAGAGCTGTTAATCAGCTCAGTGGTCTGGTTATACTAATGTTTACTTTTGTATTGGGTGGAAAATTATCGTATCTCTTTGACTGTTTAAGAATCATTGACGTAATACGACTGTTCATAAAAGACAGTAACTTTGGTTGTAACGGATAGTTTATGTTCAAAAGTTAAGTAGGGCTGTGTGGGTAATTTTTTATCTCATGGCTTTAGCAATATCCTCGTGGAATTTGTTAAGGCGAAGATGTTAAAAAGAATTTTGTCATAGAAAGTAATAAGGTTACATATGTGAGTGCCATTTTTGTTTTTGGCCTGAGCAAGAAAATATCCAGGAATTCCTGCTTAAGATAAATAACTTAGTCCCGGCTACCAAATTTACCGTAGAGGAAGAGAGAAACTGTATTTTGAATATCACTGAAATTTCACCTATTCAGTCTCCGGATAATCTCATAACATTGGCTCGTTGCTCAGTTGTGTTTTTACATCACCAAAACGTTAAATTATCCGGCTTTTCTGACATGTTTTAATTAAGGGTTCTGCGCATTTGCGACCAGCAATTTATTGATGCTGAAAGAAACATTGCCTGAATCTTATATAGCCCAGCACTCTTGTAGATGCAGCATGGGAAAGAGCCAGGGAAACGTTTTATAGGAATGACAACAGTATTGTAAAATGATCGTATGGTGAAAGGTTTTGGAGATTCCTGGGTTCTGAGACCTTATAACATGAATTGTAAGGGTTTGATCATTAGAAAATTCTCCAGTCGAAGTTTCTGGCTGCATGTATGAAACTCCAAGCGAAACTATGCTGAAAAATATGAACAACAAACTGAAAAATCGCTGGCACTACGGATCGAAGCATTAGTGCTTTGTAAAAATTGGCCAGATATGGAATGGATTATTTCTACATATATGTGTACAAAGCGCTTTTACGTTCACTCACGAATCGTCGGGCCACCGATGAGATATTTTAAAAGAATGGTAAAAAAGTAAACAGAAAGAACAAGAATCACTAATGGTTAATCGTTAAAAGTTAATAGGGAAAAAAATAATCAGGGATGATCCGATTACAAACTGAAACAACGTACTTAACGCTGAGAAACATGGAAATGGTAACCACACAAACATACAAAACATATATGAAACTAGAACCTAATTTCTCTGCTTGTATTTATCAACATATTTTCTAGCGATCAAAGCATCAAGTTTAAGCAGCCCAGGGTTTAAAACACTACCCATGTTTGCCTTGATGAAAAGCAAACCTTATAGAAAGATTGAATTGCTTCAATACAGCAGACGGAATGATCATGATCTCTCAAATGTTAAAATATTCATTCGATATTTGTCACGTCTTTATAAAGTTCTGATGCTTTGATTCGTAGTGCCAGTAATTTTCCCGTTTGCCCATAATATTTCTTAACACAGTTTCGCTTGGAGTTTCTATACGCAGCCAGTAACTTCGTCTGAAGATTTCGTCGTTATCAAGCACTTGAAATTAACATTAGTGAAGGTGCGATATACAAACGAGGACAGACCACTGCGTTCACTCGTCAAAGCAATTTTTTGTGCCTCAGAAAGAAATGTTCAGCTCTCCGTTGTACATTTTAAACGGTATATATATATATATATATTATGTATATATATATATATATATATATATATATATATATATATATATATATATATATATATATATATATATATATATATCGCTTATATGTACAATGGTGAACTGAACATTCCTTTCTGAGGCACAAAAAATTGCTTTGAGAGAATGAACGCAGAGTTCCAACCTTGTTTGTATACCGCACCTTCACTCTTCCGATTGGGTTATAAGACTTTTCACTTCTTTACGTAGGCCACAGGAAAGAGAGAGAGAGAGAGAGAGAGAGAGAGAGAGAGAGAGAGAGAGAGAGAGAGAGCCTCTATCTTTACGAGGGAGTTGTCGTTTCAGTAACAAATTTCCAAGGAACAGTTCCTCTTCCTACCGCCATCCAGCCCCATCCCAGGATCCCGATGTTTTATTAGGGACGAAGTTGTCCCTAACGACCGTCTGGGATGCCAAACACATGTTCATGCGACCCTCAACGGCAGCCGGTATGATAATTATCGCACGGTATTATATGTAATTTTCAGGTGCTCTTTCGCTAAAAGGTAATCGTCGATGTTAGTTTATTTTATTTTCGAAGTGAATTTTTCATCCATTCTTTTTAGTTTTTGGAACGAATGGTTTCATTGTCTGAACTGAAATGCTTGTGAGGGACTTACAAATAGTGTCTGGAGAGAATTTTTTTTTTACCAACATTTTGAAATTGAAGGTTGAAAATAATGATGATCTTTCCTTGCATATTGGCGTTAATTTCTTATCGAGTTCAGATATTCCAGCACATACCTTGCTTCCATGAAATCCAGGTTTGAAGGGTATTTCTTACAGTGTTGCTTATATATAAGTACTGCCCAATTGTATGCAGCGTTTCGACTTCATTGTTAAACCGAGTTTAGTTTGACATTTGTGTATGTTTATGACTGCATAATTTTCTCCATTTCTGGAAGCCTTATTTTGCCTTTTTTTTTTTTTGTGAATCGATGAGACAAATTTGCCTTTGAAATACAGGAGAATATGGATGTCCTGCAGAATGCAAGGAAATCTAGATTCAAGAGTTGATAATGAAAAGAATGATAAGGGTAACTGATTAGTGTTCCCGGCCACACCGCTCAGGGATAGAAATGAAGTTTGTCCGAGTCGCCCTCCCTCCCTGCGCCTGAGATGCCGTTCGCTCGCTCTTACGAGCAGCAGTCACTGGGCTCATTTCATAGACAGCGGAAGGTGACGCGCTCTTCAGCTATATTGCACATGCAGGTCCTGCAACCTAGGTAAACTCCATGTACTCCAGTGCTTGGAGTGAAAATCAACACTCGGTCTTCTCTTTGCAAGGTGCGGTGCACCAGTATCTTGAAAGAAGAACGTAGCAATATTAGTTTTGAAGGAATGTTGTTTATTCTTGCTGACTGGGCTCAGTTAGCAGCAAGGAAGATCTGAGCAAAACTATTGACTATTCCGGGTATATCAACTGCTCATAAACCATCATTTTAGAGTTAGCTACAGAAGACTTTATGATGACGAAAAAAAGAAAAATAAATTTCATGGTAACTTCGTCTGAAGTAGGTATTGTAGAGAGAGAGAGAGAGAGAGAGAGAGAGAGAGAGAGAGAGAGAGGAGAGAGCGAGAGAGAGAGAATATTTGAAGAATATATCCACCCTTGTGGGTAAGGATTAGGATTACCTCATTTAGATCCTCCTGCATTAAATTACGGTATAGTGGTACTTATTTTAACGGAACACTAGTTTTCAACATCTTTCTCTCTCTCTCTCTCTCTCTCTCTCTCTCTCTCTCTCTCTCCCCTCCTGCCTCTGATTCTCACTAAAGTCAACTAACTGTCAAAAAATACTGGTAATAGGTCAATACAAGAATACAGATTTAGGGGACTGTGCCAAGACTGCTCTTCCCAAACTCTGATTCCAACCCTGAACTTGTCTTTTTCGAAGCACTCATGCTACTGCTTATGCAGTATAAGAGAGAGAGAGAGAGAGAGAGAGAGAGAGAGAGAGAGAGAGAGAGAGAGAGAGAGCCATCTGTCTCAGCGGAAATGATAAGACTGGGATCAGGTTACACAGCCAGCCAGTCCCGGTTGATATGAGTAGAATCCGGCGGAACTGTTTTGAGAAGGAATAAGAACTAACTCTTCGGAAGTTCATTTAGCCAGGTTCATAATGAACTAACATGTTGCATAATGCTTGGTTGTCAGTACCCCTTTTCTATGGTGAGTCTGAAGGAAAGTAATTTATTTTTAATTAGATTTCTGCATAATTTTCCCCTGAAATAAACTGCGTTATTATTAGAAGTAAAGTTAAATCTGCTCTGTAATTCTTTAGTGAATGATCTCTTTAAAGGTATGTGCCATTATGAATAAAAAACGGCTTTTTATTGGGTTAAAATTTAAATCATGATAATACATACACACAGATACATTCATACACACACACACACACACACACACACACATATATATATATATATATATATATATATATGTATGTATGTATGTATGTAGAGTGAATTGGACATTAAACATCATTTGGAGCTTAATGTTTGTAAACAAAAGATGTCATGGTGAGTTGATAAAATCCATTATATATATATATATATATATATATATATATATATATATATATATATATATATATATATATACATTAGCTTAACTTCAGGCATACTCTAAAACCAAACGTTGATTCATTAAACACCAAATGACTAAAATATTAAATTTTCCGAAAATGAAATTTCATGAACTTTATGAGACGATTAATTAGAATATTCAACCTCAATATCATTTCCCTCACAGGAACCGACCTCGAAGGTCTACTTCATCCGACAAGACCCTCCCTTCTTTCCAAGCTGGATTCATTCTTCGTTCAAGAATTGAGTCTTTCAGTCGAGAAACATGCCAAGCGCCATCCTGGGCCATAGGTATTTTTAATTTAATTAACATATTATAAAAATGGCACTTGGCATGTTTCTCGACTGAAAAGCTTATATATAAGATATAAGATCCCTTTTCTTGTATATTAAATCTTCATATGAGCCTTTCAGTCGAGAAACATCCTGGGCCAAAGTATTTTTAATTTAATTTATTATATTTTAAAATGGCACTTGGCATGTTTCTCGACTGAAAAGCTCAATTTAGAATATCAGGACTGCTGGCAGGCAGCTTGGGTAGGATAATGTACGTGTAAGCCCTTGTTAGCACTAACAAGCGCGAAGTATTGGAACGTATTCCTAACGCTGGAAGTGGTTCTCTATTTGAAGTGCTTGGCCAGGTTAGATGCTGCCCTCTCTCTCTCTCTCTCTCTCTCTCTCTCTCTCTCTCTCTCTCTCATTTACACCAGGTCTTTCCTTTTCGTTTACCAGAAGTATTCATTAAGCGCACGTGTTCTCAATTACGACGATGTTTCGTATAACGCTCGTCCACCAGAAAGACTTTTTACCGCATGGTTTAACTGCGGGTCGGGTCTCCTATCAGGGGAAGTGATGGTCAGCTTTGGGTCGCAATAATTCAGACGAAGGTGATATTCGTCAATGTTGTTAAGTTCTCTCTCTCTCTCTCTCTCTCTCTCTCTCTCTCTCTCTCTCTCTCTCTCTCTCTCGTGTAAGGAACATTGTCAGCTTTGGGTCGCAATAATTCAGACGAAGGTGATATTCGTCAATGTTGTTAGTCTCTCTCTCTCTCTCTCTCTCTCTCTCTCTCTCTCTCTCTCTCTCTCTCTCTCTCTCTCGTGTAAGGAACATGGTCAGACTTTGGTTATGAAAACAATTCAACAATATTGAAGTCTCCCCGTTCCTGGGATGATAAGGAACGTTAGTTTGTCAGTTTAGAAACCAAAGACACGTTTTCTATTTGTTAACGAGCGGCATATTTATGCATTAAAATAATTTGAGGATTTATATATTATGCTTTATTTAACGATTGTTT
>NC_089768.1:7532500-7557500 GCF_040412425.1 Macrobrachium rosenbergii | reverse complement strand
AACATCTTGTTTTAGTTATTTGTTCCTACTTATGGGAAATATAGTAGGAAGTAACTTCAACAGAGATCTGGAATTGATGAGTAAAAAGGAAAAAGGCGCTGTTGTTTATGTGAGACTAAACTCCAGTAAAGCTGGACCATTATTTCTGATCATTATTTCTTTTCGTGCATTCCAGCTCTACGATTTGCATTGTGCTGGATAAGCGATACAGTTCTTAAGCATTTTAAACTTTTGGTGATATTTGGCACTAGCTCTGACTGTAACATGATCCTCTTCAGGTCACTACAAAAATATGAGATGCAATGCCACGGCAACTAATTGTTTGCAAGTTAAGTATACCTTAGTTTAACCAGACCGCTGAGCTGATTAACAGCTCTCCTAGGGCTGGCCCGAAGGATTAGACTTATTTTAAGTGGCTAAGAACCAATTGGTTACCTAGCAACGGGACCTACACCTTATGGTGGAATCCGAACTACATTATAGCGAGAAATATAAATTCCTCTGATTCTTCATTGGCCGGCCGGGGAATCGAACGCGGGCCTAGCAGAGTGCTAGCGGAGTACGATATCGACCCATCCAGTGAGGAACTTCAGCAGTTTTCCTTTATTAACAGAGATAGTGTTTCTGAGTATTGGGTCACATGTTTGAGATCTTTTGAGCTGCCATTGCCAGAGTATATCTCTCTTCTCTAGACATATGTAGCTGGTTTTGGCAACGAAGTCGTTTCCTTTCCTCATTAATGGTTGTTGCTATCCAGAATACTATCTCCTGAAGGCATCTTGTATGGCCATCTCCCACAAGCTGCACTTAATAGGAATATTCTGCAACAGTTCCTATTACTGGAGCCCTTCAGATTATTGTGTATTACTGATTTTGGAATCTAGCGCCAAATAATTTAAAACCAGGTCATCAGTTAATCTGAGGTGTATCAGCACCCACGTTCTGCTGACGTACGACAATGCTACACATGCAAGCACTCCAGTTCTTCCATTCTTTTTGTTGTTAAACCTTGGAACACTTTTTCTAGCATTACTCACCGCTGCTCATACGAGCAAATACATTTGGCTCTTTTATCAGTGAGTGATAAAAGCACCTGGAAAAGGCTCTTCGAAAACAAAGCCTCCGACCAGGGACTGAGCTGTGAAGAAGGCTTCTTAGTTTTCTGTAAAAGAAAACTATTGTACCGGCTGTGTCTGTCCGTCCGCACTTTATTCTGTCCACACGTTTTTCTGTCCGCACTTTTTCTGTCCGCCCTCAGATCTTAAAAACTACTGAGGCTAGGGGGCTGCAAGTTGATATGTTGATCACCCACCCTCCAATCATCAAACATACCGAATTTTTAGCCCTCCAGCCTCCTCAGTAGTTTTTGTTTTCTTTAAGGTTAAAGTTACCATAATCGTGCTTCTGGCAACGATATAGGATAGGCCACCACCGGGCCGTGGTTAAAGTTTTATGGGCCGCAGCTCATACAGCATTATACTGAGACCACCTAAAGACAGAGCCATTTTCGGTGGCCTTGACTATAGGCTGTAGCGGCTGTACATAAAACTCGGTTGCGCCGACGTTTTTTACTTGTTAAATATCTTTTTTTCATGTTCATCTTACTCTAATTCGCTTTTGCTCTCTTTCTCACTTACAGGCATAGTGATAGTTATAACAATGGGAGAAAACGACCCATTAAGCGAAACTGTATTCTTCTTGTTATTTACAAATTTTCACACTTGAGCAATTCTGAAAATTCCGTCCTGAAGTTACTATAGCCCCTCCTTTCGTAACCTGGAACTCACACCACAAGGCACAGAAAATGGCAGCAGGAGCTATCTTAGGCTGAGAGCAGTATTTTGTAAATTGCACATCTGTAAAAATGTATATATTATAATATATACATTTATACGAAGAAAATAGAAACAAATTTCACTTAATGGGTCTTTTTCTCATTTTGTCAACTGGCACGTGAATGTTCGTCGATTATTTATCTAATAATTATAAACGCAATGATTGAATCTGAAGCGTTGTGGCATAATGTAGTAATTCATTATTTCATATTTAATCAAAATAAAAAAAAAAAATAGGATTTTACTGTAGCCTAATTCAACTGACTCGCAGGCTTATAAAATCATTCAAATAGATTAAATTAGCAGACCTATCTTTGTTGATCTAGATGTTAACATTGAGAGGGGGGGGGGACTTTGTGTTTTACCTTGAGAAAGCATTAAATGACAGAAAATCATCTTGGCACTAGTCGTGGGCACAAGTCTGAAACAAAGTTTCGGCAGATTTACATCTTTGCAGCTTTATTTTTAATGACACAAAATAATATGTTAGGTACATCGCCGTTTCCAGCAAATACATTTCATATACCATCGATCTAATGCTGAGTCGTTACCAAACTGTTTCTCAATTGACGCTTAGAAGTCATGTGGTCGATTTGACTTTTCTTGGTAGTGGCAACTCTTTCTTAAATTCACATGAAACATCTCGCAAAGTTGGTCGTCCAGGGTGAAACCTTTAGACTGGAACGTTTCAAAAAGCTTATGCACCAAAAAGTTCTTCCACACTGAATGCTGCCTCATTAAAGCCCAGCTTAGAGTTATATAACTACTCTTTTGTGTATTGCGCGTCATGAGACAAAAAGAATTAGTCAAATGCTATTGGGAAATATTGATAAATTTATTGACGCATCATTAATAACAAAAAATAAAGTGCGTTTCAAAACAGTCCATAGCAATTAAGAGGATAGATCACGATGAAGGGCTTATGAAATAGTGACAAAAACGATAGAGAAAACATTTAGTTCTTTGTGGGAAAAAGTCGACACTTCAGCTCTGATAAGCCCATCAGTAAAACTACAACCAAACCACATCTAGTTTTCATTGAAGTAACTAAAAATTATAAGGAAAGTGCGCACAAAGAACAACCCATATCACATTTACACTCTAAGTGGACAAGAATAGTATTATGTATTTTAAAAAGTATGGTTAATTTTCTATAGAGTTTTATAGGCGTGTCGATTGGAGTCAGAAATGAAATCCACTTCCGGTCGGATACTGAAGTGAATTTGGAAAATCGTTGGGGAGCCTCCCTACCCTCCTCTACCCATCATCAGGAGCCTGGTGACGTCACGCAGTAGTTCTCTGGTACCACTGGGCTAAAAAATAGTGAGGAATCCCTGTAGCTTCAGCTTCCGGACGAAGAGGGAGCGTAAGCTCCCCCTGGCGGGCGAACCTCTTGGTGGTGGAGATGTGGGAAGGAGTGGGCCAGAAGGAGATGGGGTATGAATGACGATGGAGGCATGATGGGGCTCTGCGGAAGTAGAGGACGGGAGGCAAAGCGAAGTCGCTCCAACTCGGCTTCTTTCAGACGCTTTTCTTTGGCCCGCCGGTTCTGGAACCATATCTTCACCTGCAAGGAAGGAAAGAAGTCCGGTAACAACGAAGATCGTGATGTTGACCTAAGGTACAAAAAAAAAAAAAAAAAACGCAAGCTTTTACCACTTGGTCTTCTTATTATTATTCGAGGAGTCTAAAGGGCAATTAAAATTAAGGTGGTAGTGAATAGTAATGCTATTGATTTAGCATAATGTCATACTTAATTTCAATATATATGTACACAAATACATATATGCATAAACACAAATTATATATATATATATATATATATATATATATATATATATATATATATATATATATATATATATATATATATATATATATATATATATATATATATATATATATATATATATATATATATATATATATATATATATATATATATATATATATATATATATATATATATATATATATATATATATATATATATATATATATATATATATATATATATATATATATATATATATATATATATATATATATATATATCTATATATATATATATATATATATATATATATATATATATATATATATATATATATATATATATATACATATATAAACACGCACACGCACACATATATATGTATATACATATATACAGTATAATAGTATCCAGTAAAACAAAACTTGAGAATAACTTACTCCCAAGGGGAATTATAACTGATAAGCGCTTCATTACCAGTGGGATTCGAACTGCTCCCTGGTTCAGAAACAACGATGTACAGTGAATTTTAACCATTAAACCCTCAAGAGAGGCATAGACTGATACTGACTCTGCTGTTCATATGGCTTTCGAATTCAGGTTTTTGTTCTTAGAATCGATATCAACCCACCTCCGCCTTGATACCTTATTCGTAACTCTGTAACACGTGGCTAATTATGCAAAAATCTGGATACATCAGAGTCAATATCAACTTACACCTCTCCTGATGGCTCAGTGGTCAAAAGTCACTGTACGTCGGTGCTTTTCAATCAGGCAGTGACTCGAATCCCACTGGTGATGAAGCACTTATCAATTATAATTTTCCTTGGGTGTTAGCTATTCCACATGTATTGTGAAATGAATATCAAACGATATTGTGGCTTAATATTTGTGAATATAAAAAATGTAACAGTGTATGTGACAAAAATTGATGTATATATATATATATATATATATATTATATATATATATATATATATATATATATATATATAAATATATATATGTGTGTGTGTGTGTGTGTGTGTGTGTGTGTGTGTGTATTTTCGGTAATCTAACAGTTTGTTATTTTTTTTTAATCCCATGAAATTCACAAAGCAATTTTAATGAGCTATTATATATCGGCATCGCATGAGTTGGATTGTATCATCTTTTTTATTTAAAAAAGTACCTTTCCGTACAGGAGAAAGGTTCTGGAATTACCTACCATAGGCTAGAGAGATAATGTGAATTACCAGAACACTGGACGGAAGACATCAAGTACAAAGCCATCACGAATCTTTTTATTAAAAAGGTTATTCAGTCAGACCGACCGTCAGATATTCGTCGGTGTACAATTCTCAGGTCAACTGGAGTCCAAAGTCCTGAGATCTTAATTATGGTCCAACCCCTAGCAAGGACACCGCACAAGAAATCTGCATGAAAACAAGTCCGGGGCGGAATGCATTCAGGAACCCAAACTGGACCAGTCTAAACACCTTCTACGTAAACTAGGGCCAGTTGGCCGAAATATAGTTGCTTATTACACGAATTGACTAAAAAAAAAAAAAAAAAAAAAAAAAAAAAAAAAAAAAAATATATATATATATATATATATATATATATATATATATATATATATATATATATATATATATATATATATATACATACTAGGTTCAAGCCAAAAAGACTGAAACAGTATCAAAATGAAAATTAGGGTTCAAAGGCGACTTATCGTGACATTTCAAGAATAAATAATGTTTTTATGAAGTTGTTTAAAGACAAAACTTCTGGAATTTTTCACTTTGATTTTCCTGTTATTACATTTTCAGCTTTTTGTGCTGGGGGTTGGATAACACTGACATTTACATCTTCGTGTTTAAAAACTGGTAGACAATCATATATATATATATATATATATATATATATATATATATATATATATATATATATATATGTGTGTGTGTGTGTGTGTGTGTGTGTGTGAATGTGTGCGTGCGTGTGTGTGTGTTTACGTCCGCCTCTAACGACCCGTTTAAAATTGTTATCAGAACAGTTTCCCTACAAATCTATCTGATAATTTCCTGGCTATTTCTGAATTTTCTAACCTAAAAATTCTTTGTCATTTCGCACTCATCACGGGCTAGAAGGAAACTGACACAATAGCATTATCGTTACCCTGGAAAGAGTGATGAATATCATAACTGATAAATGTGTATTTGTGTCAGTTGTAGAAGCCGCGAGTTATTCAGCAACACAGTCCCTTGTGGTCAGCACCGCCAAGGGTCACAAGAGGTCACACCAGAATGAACATCCGCCCTCTGTCTTACCTGGGTCTCGGTTAAGTTGAGAGAGGCTGAAAATTCCGCCCTCTCGGCAATGCTCAGGTACTGCTTCTCGCGGAACTTCTTTTCGAGCGAAAGGAGCTGCTGCGTTGTGAACGGGGTTCGAGGCTTTCGGTTGGGTTTGTGCTTTCGTAGGTTCACCTTCATAGGTCCCGTGAATCTGGGAGGCTCTGGAGATTCTGAGAAGCAAAGAAAGAGCAATGCGATTATTGGAGGTCTCTTATCTCTGGTATATATTTGCTTCTTCTGTTAAACTGAATGTGTGATGCATTTTCATTCGGGCTGACAATCTGTGAACAGCCTTAATAATAACTCGGAAATAAAAATGTTTATTAATTTGATATTTAAAACGGGAGTCAAAGTACGGCGCTTATCAGCGCCGAAAGTGCATTATTTACTATTTCTCAGGAGATTCGAAAAAAATTTTGATAAACATACATCAAAATTGCTTTCGTGTATACCGTAAGTGACATATCAGCTAAGTAACATGAAATATATTATAAAGAAAAGTCTTTTAAAAGATTCGGAACTGTTGATGGGGAAAGAGAATAAATCTAAAAAAAGTGTCAGGCACACATTACTTACTGTGTTTGAATGTTTGTTTTTTTAGTTTTGACATTTTTTCCTTTTAATTTTATGTTACAAAAAAAATGAAATCATAGTTAATATGAACTTGCTCTAATTTGCAATAGTTGCCACAGTATCTGTTATTTTTTCAGCTTTTAAATGTTAAAAGAAATTTTCCCCGTTTTGAAATTTAGCCATTAGTCCTGTAACCATCGTCTTCCTAGATAAACCAATTTCATTATAGTATTTTGAAGATATATATATATACAGTATATATATATATATATATATATATATATATATATATATATATATATATATATATATATATATATATATATATATATATCGTAGTATATATGTTTATATAAATATATATTCCACTGTATTCCTATTGAAGTCAATGGCATTATTTGCAGAGAATATCTTTTCGTCTAGACTTTGAATCAGTCTGTACTTCTTTTCTCTTCAGGAAAGCTTTCAGGGATAAGGAAAAATAATTTGCTTCCATTTTCTTATTATATTCGACGGAACGTTTTTCCAGCTATCGACGGTGCCTGCAAGTGGGGAAACGGTCCGTCGACTATAATAAGTAAATGGAAAGAAACAAGAATTATATTTCCTTATTCATGAAAGCTTTCCTGAAGAGAAAAGAGTAAGTAAAGACTGATTCAAAGTCTAGATAAAAAGATGTTCTCCGCAGATAATGTCATTTACTATAGTAGGAACTGCATAAATAAATAAATATATATATATATATATATATATATATATATATATATATATATATATATATATATATATATATATATATATATATATATGTATATACAGGAGCAGGAGCAGGAACAAACATGGCGACGTACTATAATTTATTTCGACGCCTTTCGCATTCAGCTGAATACATCATCAGGGTTCTGTACAATAAATAACGACCAATAAAAAAGTATATGAATTTGCTAGTTATCTAAAAAATCGTTTATACACTAATTAATATGAAAACCAAAACCTCACACATACTTAAAAGTACACTCAAGATTGACAAAGGTACGCAGAAAATTAAAAGCACATATGTTGATTAAAAGTTCAGACAAAAATACAGAAAAAGATACACAAAAATTACAAAGTTAAGAAATATTTGAGGAGCACTGGGGTCGACCTACCATGGCAAGAGATAAACAAAAACACACACATATATATATATATATATATATATATATATATATATATATATATATATATATATATATATATATATATATATATATATATATATATATATATATATATATATATATATATATATATATATATATATATATATATATATATATATATATATATATATATATATAATATGCACACACATATATATAGAAACACACACACACATATATATATATATTATATATATATATACATATATATATATATATATATATATATATATATATATATATATATATATATATATATATATATATATATATATATATAAATGGCAAACTTTTGCCGGCAAAATTTAAGCAGATCAATGGTTTTGTATGATGAGAGAGACAGTTTAAGTGTCTCTTGGTTTGTGACCACTTAAAGTGAACAACCCTGGCTTTTCAAACTTCAAGGGTCTACTGCACGCCCATTTCCATCAGTCATTTTAGTGACAGCTTTGTTGACAAGTGTTTTTTATTCTCTGGGTCATTATTATTCTGCTTCAGCCAACAGCAATTTTCTAGAGCATTCGGACACAATACTACGTAAATAGTCATCACAGAATCCACGTATTATGCTTTTTCCATCATTTATTGTATACTCGTATTTCAGATGGTAAGGCTTACGCCGAGGATCCTTGAAGAGATTCCTTAGTGGTTTTAAGCGATTATGTATTTAGCCATATAGAAAAATATAAATCTACTCTACTTTTAGTCAACTATGTTCTTTAGATAAGAAAAAATCGGAAAACAGAGAAAGTAGCTTGTTCACGTTCTAAGAGAGCGAGTTACCGGTGTGTCTGTTTGAGAGTTTGTATGAGGGAGAGAGAGAGAGAGAGAGAGAGAGAGAGAGAGAGAGAGAGAGAGAGAGAGAGAGAGAGAGAGAGAAGACTCATTCAACATTGTTTCATGAAGCATTGCTTTCTGTTCATTAGCAGAATTTCAGCGTCAGCATATTTTGTGAATGAGCTAAGAGAAACGCTTCCTCTTCTTTTCATGTCGTCAAACTCTATTTTCCGTTCTGAAGATCTGTCTTCTTTTTCCGGAAATTGTTCCAGAGATTTCATCTTGCTGTACAGCGAGCTCTTAATAGGCTTACTTTTTATATCTCAAACGCTCAAAGAATTTCAGCTGCATTAAATTCTCTTCAGGTTTCTGGTGGTGATTTTTCGTTCGGAGAACATTAAACTCTTGTCATTCTAAGTACAGCATTTCATTGTTGCCCCTTTTCCATGCTGGCCGTGTTGGTAAATGCATACTTTTTCTATAAGGTTCGGCCCTTTGAATGAAGAAAGACTTTCTGGTCGCTGAAACCGAATTATTTTCTTTTTGACTTTTAGGCTTCAATCAATTAGTCCAAAGTCAAAACCATACTACGTGACTATTGTTTCAATCTGATTTGACCGTTCATTAGATTCGTGATTTATTTCAGTTTTTTGTTCCGGATGGTCTCTCTCTCTCTCTCTCTCTCTCTCTCTCTCTCTCTCTCTCTGTCTGTCTGTCTGTCTGTCTGTCTGTCTGTCTGTCTGTCTCTCTCTTTCTCTCTCTCTCATATATTTTCATTTTTGCTAAATAAAAAAAATCATCTAATTTCACAAGGATTGCTTAAAGGTTTTTACTTTTTTCTCATTCTTACGTTGTTTATCGGCCTTAAGAAGTGTAGTTCTATATGTGTGTATGTAAGTATATATATATACATGTGCATATATATATATATATATATATATATATATATATATATATATATATATATATATATATATATATAGTGTGCATATATACTTATATACACACATATAAAACCACACTTCTTAAGGCCGATAAACAAAGAAAGAATGAGAAAAAGTGAAAAACATTCAAACAATCCTTGTGAAATTAGATGATTTTTTTCATGCATCAAAAGCGGAAATATATGACCTTACAGACCTTACAATTCGTTCGGGTTGCCCCAGGAGGTCCCTCAGTGTGAGGCACCTTTGATGTCTACCAGAGAGTTGCTAACGCATCTTCCGGTATATTTTGCATCTTCCAGTCTTGGATGGTCTGGGATGCATCTTAGATATTTGTCGAGCTTATTCTTAAACACATCTACGCTCACTCCTGTTATGTTCCTCAGATGAGCTGGTAGCGCATTGAATAGACGCTGCATTATCGATGCTGGTGCGTGGTGGATTAATGTCCTGTGTGCTTTCCTTAATTTTCCTGGTATCGTTTTTGGCACTATTAATCTACCTCTGCTTGCTCTTTTTGATAATTTTAGTTCCATGATGTTTTCGGTAATTCCTTCTATCTGTTTCCAGAGAGAGAGAGAGAGAGAGAGAGAGAGAGAGAGAGAGAGAGAGAGAGAGAGAGAGAGAGTATCCGGAACGAAAAACTGAAATAAATCACGAATCTAGTAAACGGTCAAACCAGATTGAAACATTAGACACGTAGTGTGGTTTTGACTTTGGACTAATTGATTGAAGGATAAAAGTCAAAAAGAAAATAATTAGGTTTCAGCGATCGGAAAGTCTCTCTTCATTCAAAAGGCCGAAGATTATAGAAAAAGTATGCTTTTACCAACACGGCCAGGATGGAAAAGGGTCAACAATGAAATGCTGTACTTAGAATGACAAGAGTTTAATGTTCTCAGAACGAAAAATCATCACCAGAAACTGAAGAGAATTTAATGCAGTTAAAACTCTTGAGCGTTTAAGATATAAAAAGTAAGACTATTAAGAGCTCATATATATATATATATATATATATATATATATATATATATATATATATATATATATATATATATATATATATATATATATATATATATGCATACACACAAAAACACACACACACATATATATATATATATATATATATATATATATATATATATATATATATAAAATTTATATATATGTGAATATAAGGGATCTGAATTCTGTTAAAGTTGTTTGAAGTCTTGTTACTTTCTTTCATACTTATATTGTTTATCAGCCTTCAGAAGTGTGGTTATATATATATATATATATATATATATATATATATATATATATATATATATATATATATATATATATATATATATATATATATATATATATATATATATATATATATTCCTTTTGAGATGAAAGTGTTTGAAAACTGAAATTTATCTACTCATGATTATATCACGTTTTCACGGTTAAGTTGGAGAAATATTTAAAAGTTCGCTAATTTTCAAAGTATTTCTTTGGGTGTCTGCAATTTCGTCTGATTTAACTGTATACGATGAGAGAAATCGAGAAAGCAAGCAAGGGACCCTTATCACTATCATTTAATTTTCTTTATTTTTACCCGTGACTTCATTTTCTAAACCATCACTATTGTCCTTCCTTCAGTGTCTGGCAAGTCTGGAGAAGTATTTGTCCTAGTTGGCCAGTTTCATTCCGGTGGTAATTTTGTGTTTTTTATAGTTAAACACGTTTTTATTTTGATTTTATATATATGTTGTTCCTGGTATTTTTTGCTAAGTTTCCAATATTCCCTTATGTTCGTTTTATACGTATTTGGCGATATTGAACTGAATCCTGGTCCACAGAATCGAATACGGAAAATGTCGGGTTTTATAAAACGATACCCATGGAATTTTCAAGAATAAAAATGACTCAGATGTTGATGTTTTCAATTGTGATATTTTCTTTTGTTTTCAAACTCCTGTGGCTTGCGACACGTTTCAGAACTGCTGACCCAGGTTTTGGAATCTCATTTTACTCAAGTGCAACGCCATTCGAAGGGCCCGTGGAATGTATATTAAAGGGTTTCTCTACATCTCAAAAACCTCTGTATGGTTGTAGTTGCCATGAAACACAGGTGGTTAAAGTCTGTGGCAGACTAATAAATCTTGATGCTTTGGTAGCTAAAGAACCCGGATTTAGATTACTCCATTTACGGTTACTTGCCTACCAAAATTGCAGGAGTTCAGGAAACTGACTCCAAGGCTTATTTCATTTTGCGTTGGTGATGACAGTACTCGTTACACTGAATGTCAGTCATTCAGTTGCTGGTTCAGATTTTTTCACTATTTCTGGTTGTGAGCAATTAATAAATGAATCCACAAACCAATATGGCAACCATCTTGACCTTGTGTTTACAGTTGTTGCGGGGAGTAGGTTCATCTGTGAGCTCATCTGATCCTAGTTTGATTAAGGTTAATGTGGAGATGGATCGGGTTGTTCTTAATGCTGGCTTTTCAAGAAAGGCATTCTGGAAATCCCAGGCCAGTTTGGGTGGTAGGCCTATTTATCGTGATGTCATGGAGCTCAGTTCGAACGACATTTATAGAAGTTAGAATATTATTGAATGTTTAAACGATTGGCTTAGCACTGTAATTATGAGGAGAATTCCTTCTAAAATCATCTAGTTTCGTCTTAAAGATAAACCAAGGTTTAATGCTGCAAGTAGGCTTGCCTACCGTAAAAAATAAGATCATCATATATGGAGGAACAATTAATTGGGCTCTTGAGGTGCAGTTTAAGTGGGCATTTGCTCTCCAGTGGTGATGACCGTAAGCGGTGATTTCGTTTAAGATTACTACTATTTTCCGAATATTGGAAGAGTTGCAAGTTTTCCTTCTGTTTGGACAAATGGAAACATTGCTGCATCGCCTAAGAGAATAGTCCGTCCTCATACCCTCTCAGAATATAGGATAATTTCAGAGGTGCCTCTATTGTATCCATGGTTTTTAAGAAGCTGCTCTCTAAGCGTCATTGTAAGTTTTTTGAAGATAATAACCTTCTACCAGCATTACAATTTAGGTTTCATAAAGGCCTTGGTACTTGTGATACACTCTTGCCAATATCAACCATTTCGCAGAATGCTTTGGAGCGCACAGAGGCACGCATGGTCAGTTTAGATTTTAGTGCAGCCTTGGAGGTCGTGGATCGCAAAGCAATTATCTACAAGCTAAGATCGTTTGGAATGGTGGATCTTTTATAAAACTTTTAAATGACCTGTCAAAAGGCAGAACCCCATGGATTGCATGCACCAGTGATGCTGCTCTTCTAGCTCCTGTTCTTTTGCGCGCCTCAGGTCCGTGGTTACAGAATCATTAAACAGAGATGTGGCACGTATCCACGAGTAGCTTTTGAGTAAGAATCATAACCTTCCTAAAACTCAAAGTACGATAGTTAGTCGCCCCTGAACGCATTTGTCTTTTCATCCTCATTCACATATTAATGGTATGGTTTTATATGTCAGTGACTTTTTTTAAAGATTCTAGGGTAACTTTTGATAAGATATTAACTTATTAGAAGCAATACGTAATATTGCCTCATCTGTTTCTTAAAAAAAACTGGTATCTTGTTGAAATGTTTTCGAATGTTTAGTGATGAAGCAATTATATCCAATTGTTTTAACTCTTTTCTTCCTCCTAGTTTGGAGCAATGTTCTCCAGTGTGGTGTCGCGGAACCCACTCTCATCTCAAAATAAATTTGTCATCAATAAGTTTATTTTTCCAACTCTTAATGTTGACTTGTGGCATAGACATAAAATGAGTTTCTCATGTTTGTTGCATAAAATGCACTACAACGACAAACATCCCCTGCATTCTTTTGTACCTGACCTAACTTTTTTTTGCTCGCAACACAGGGCAGGTTGCTGCCGCAAACAGTGTGTCGTTTTATTAGTTTCAGGCTGAAAACTACTCGGTTTGCTACCAGTTGTATCTTGGCTACAACTGGAATGTGGAATAGTTTGCTTAGTGCAGTTCTTGAGCCTTCTGATCTTCAAATGCTTAAGCGAGGAGCAAATTTATTTCTGCTTTCTACTGACGTCTTCTAAATTCAGACGCATATATTCGTTTTATTTTGTGATCCCTTATCTTGAAGCCCTCTTGGGTCCGTTGACTCTGTCCACAAGGGTTTTCAGCAGCAGTCATTGGGCTTTCATGAACAGCCGTGACAAGTTGGCATACTCCTTTCAATAAGTTAAGTATACCTTGGTTTTACCAGACCACTGAGCTGATTAACAGCTCTCCCAGGGCTGGCCCGAAGGATTAGACTTATTTTACGTGGCTAAGAACCAATTGGTTACTTAGCAACGGGACCTACAGCTTATTGTGGAATCCGAACCACATTATAGCGAGAAATGAATTTCTATCACCAGAAATAAATTCCTTTCAATATGTGACTTGTAGTCTTCTTCGCCAATTCACTTGACTCCAATCGTTCTATCACTTAACCAAGACGATTTTAGCATATTTTTGGGAATATACGATGAAATTTGGAATTCAGGGATTCATTAATATTTACAATGAAGTAGTCTACCCCAAATGAATCCAATAAAGAGTCGCCTTGTATTTGTTGTAGTAAAATTCACTGTCATGATGCAATTTATGATAATGACCAAAGGATTTTGACTGGCTCGCTTCCTACTGTTTAACTTTCGCTTTGTTACACTTATCTGTAAGGTACGACTTGCTTCCCTGCGAAGGTAAAAAAAAAAAAAAAGCGGCTTTAATTAGTGTTTAAGTCAATACAAAATAGGATCATGTAGATCATGTAGATGTGCAAACGTACAGAAATGTAGCTGAAATGACTGAGTGAAATACGTACAGTACTTTCTGTTCCAAAGAGGTGTAGTAAACATGACTTATCTGTTTAAAACTCCTCCAGAGGCACTTTGTCTGATCATTCGCCAAGTACGATAGCAACCACCGCGATCAGTAACGGTATCCAAAGCAGCAGCAACACCGCCAGCAATAAACGGCAAATTCTGACAATAGCAACCGACGCATATTAACGAGACTTGTCGAGGAAAGTATATACATCGGTCAACTGTATTCTCCCGTTGTTGATGTGGTTAGCAAGACCACCGCTGACTCAGCTTATAGACCTCTTTCAGACTGACCGAGATCTTGAGACCGAGATCTTGAGAGAGAGAGAGAGAGAGAGAGAGAGAGAGAGAGAGAGAGAGAGAGAGAGAGAGAATCTTTGATGGGTGGGTTCACTACCTTGGAGTGAGAATTAGCTATTTGGTAGCTTCCCGTTCATTTTGGTATATTGATATTTTGGCATATACATACATATATATATATATATATATATATATATATATATATATATATATATATATATATATATATATATATATATATATATATATATATATATATATATGTATATATTATATATAATACATATATACATACATATATATACACAGTATATATATACATATATATATATATATATATATATATATATATATATATATATATATATATATATATATATATATATATATATATATATATATATATATATATATATATATATATATATATATATATATATATTCCACATTGGCTTGAGAAATTTGGAGTTAATAAAGTATATAGCATTTAAGAACTATAAAACAATCAAGCATGTCCTCATACAGAAATTCCTCGCCAATACTAAAGTATGAGTATACTAAATACTGAATTGGTCAGACTGGAAAAACATTGGGAAAAAAGAACAGAGCATCATAAAAGATGACTAAAAAGTAAACAGCGAAATTTTTGTACATGTTAGTGAAAACAGTCAATCAACGAGGCAAGAACAGGACAGATAGTTGATTCTAATAATGCACTAGAAATAAGCATCAGGGAATCTTGTTTTATAAGAGAAAGTTTCAGTAAGAGCATGAATATCAGTGGGCCATATGTAAACTTGATCCATTAATTGTAATAAAAATATGAAAGAAGTTTACATTTTAACGAAGGTAGTTCAAAGGCGAGGAAAAAGGGAGCAAGGTTTCTGAAGGATTTGTAAAACTTGACCTTTCATGTTTGAATAATGGGATTCCAACTATTTGTATGTTCATGTGCACTATCTTGCTACCATATATTATGAATTACTCCCTCTTTGTATCAGAACTTTGAGGATGACTTAGCAATAAAGCCGACACCGGTCAGGATTTGCAAACTTCTCCATTTCTTCCCTGTGATCTTTGATTATATATATATATATATATATATATATATATATATATATATATATATATATATACATACATACATATATACATATATATATATATTTATATATGAGAGACTTCTTATGGCATATATACAAAGCTTTATTGAATCTATTGGTCACTTTTTGCAAGATACGTATGTAATTGTAATAACCACAATGCCTTCTTCTCGAATTCTTCACACTTTTTGGGTATGCTCATCACTACAAAACCTTTGATCCTAATGAAAGAATATGAAGCAATTTTGGTGTCCGTAGGAGGAATCGAACTCTTACGAGAACTACTTGAAGGGTTCGACAGCTCTCAGTACAGTACTTTGAGACACTGGAAGAGGTTTAGGTGTCGCCAGTAAGGACAGTGCGACCCGAGCCAGAGCCAGTATGTGGAGTTCTCCAATCCATAATGCCAAAATGGTGTCGAGATGGTTTAAAATGCGTCCAAATTTTATCAGGATAGAATGACCAGCAAAATCTCCTGACCTGAGCACAACTGAAAATCTCTGGTGCAACATGATTCAAGAAATGTTAGTGCAAATCAAAATAAATAAAAAAAAACTTGATTAAGCATGCAAATGCTATGAAGTTAATGTAACAAAATCTTGTAGGTTCTATGACAAGAAAGTTGGGTGCAGTAACTGCCTAGAGAGGTTTACATACAAAACAACGTGTGAGAGAGAGAGAGAGAGAGAGAGAGAGAGAGAGAGAGAGAGAGAGAGAGAGAGAGAGAGAGAGAGAGAGAGAGAGAGTAGGCAGACTAATTGACGTATGTATATATTTGTAAATATTATTTACTTTCTTTCTTTCTAAAAGTATAAATGCTCTTAATTTTGATGTTTGTTTTTTTATTAAAACCTTGAAATTAATGCAGTTCAGTTGATTTACCAAAATAAAATGGCCTTCGTAAGTATAAAATATTAAGTAGTACGAGAACTTGGCACTTGTTCAATGAATACCATTGGCATACAATACATGCCATGAGGTTTTCGGTAAAAATCAAATTCTTGTTCTAGAATTTTCTATTCATTTGGTTTAGTAACTTATTAGCTACATAATTCTGGAAGCAAATTATTTTGCCTGTCAAATTTTATTATTATTCAGATGATGAACCTTATATATGTGAAATAGGATACAGGGGATATTAACTTGAATTTTCAGATTCAAGCTTCTAAAGAATATGGTGTTCATTTGAAAGAAATTACAGAAGATAATGGGAAATAAAGAAAGAACAGACCAGTTATTAGAAAACAAAGATAGAATAACAAATTAATAAATAAATCGATAAAACTAATTCAGTTATTGAAAGTACAAAGAGAATTGTTTTTGGGTAGTCATATATTGCAATTTCGCTTGAACTTTTGGGGTTCTAATTGCGCAACATCCTCAATTTACAGTGTGAAGGATAAAAGACCTCTGCAACGGAGAAGTTCGACAGTGAGGCACATTTACTGCATATTGGTGCTGCTATTCAGAACTCTGGTTCCCTCGGCAGGAAAAGGGGATTAGGGATCAACTGTGATAGCAAAAGTTCTGCGTTGAAATACAACTTGCGAAAGACTGACAAACAAGAGACCATCCGTCGTTGTTCCGAGTCATAAATGCTAATGTTAGGAAACAGAAACCTACAACTACGAACTACTTTGTTGAAAAGAGATAAATCTCTGGCAGAAGCAACATGCACACAGGAGAACATTAGTTAAATGGCCCAAAACAGGCTGTGGTGATTTTATAACTCTCACGATGAATACATGAGGCCTTACATATAATGCCTCACCTGCGGAGGCATTTGCTTACACTTTCATTAGATGTTTCTCAAAAGTAAGATGTTGGTCAAGTGTAGGTAAAGCTTCAGACTCTATCAGCTGAGTCCCATCCACTGAAGTAGAGGATGGGGTGGGTAATCAGTACTAGATCTACTAATCAACTGTGTTTTCGTCTTACTGGAGTTCAGTTTCATATCCCACCGTCTACACCATTCACAAGTACACTCCATATCACGATTAAGGCTAAGGGCAGCTTCATTTCTAATAAGTGGAGACTCTACTACACCTACAAGTGTTGCATCATCAGCTTACTGAACAATCTTGCTTTCCATATCACTTGCATACACCAAAAACAGCAGTTGACCTAGAGCTCTATCTTGTGGAATTACAGCACAATAGAACTTGGTTCACTAAAGATCCCATCAACAGGTACTCGCTGTGGCTACCTGTAAGGGAATCTTGAAGTAATCCTAAAATATATCCATCAGCTCCAAGATTCTGAAATTTGGAAATAAATGCCTTTTGATTTTATAAATCGAAAGCAGCGCTAAAATGTCATGTCAAACCTACAAGACCGTCGCAGGTACCTAACTGCTTCCTGTTATGCAAATTGACTATCAGCTAACAATCCTTTGGATTCCACATATTTAAATGGTGGCTTAAAAATAAGCTTTTCTGCAACTTTGGAGAGCATAGGGAGAATAGAAATTAGCCTGTAGTTACTGCAGTCTGCAGATATTCCACTCTTTGAAAGAGGCAATGTATTACCAAGCTCGCAGCCCACCCACAAAGATACTACGTCGGCATAAAAATCTATAGAATCTACACAAACTGGAAACCTTTTTAAAAAACAAAGGGAAGAAACCATCAGGATCTCTCCACTCCAGCTATCAGGTTTATCAAGATTTGTTTTAACATCCCCAGAGAAAATACAAATTTTGTAAGAATGGGTTCAGGATGACAAGTATCAGAGAGAGGGGCATCCCTAGTTGACTGCTTAGTTTCAAAAGCTCGATGAAGCAGTTCAGCCTTTTTCCTATAGGGCCAGTAACCAATCTACAATCACGCCTTAGTAGTGGCGGGATGGAAGACGAGCCAGACCCAAAGAGAGAAGGTGAGTCTAATTAATGTCCTCAGTTTCCTCTATAAGGAATTATTGTAATTTCTATTAGCTAGATGGTAAATTCTATTTGCAGCACCGGGAAACTCAACCAAAATTGTGTCTTTTTATGTGAACGATTTCGTCTTATGCGTTGAATTTGTTCTGGCTGCCAAGCTAGAATTACGTGGAAATATGGGAAAAAATCAGGATTTTATTCTAGATACCAGTGCTAGCACTTGCCTGTTGTTTTTTCAGCTCTTGTCCGAAAGAGTTTGAAATGCTTATCAAAACTGTTTTCCGAGATGGTTCATCCCATGGATCATACACCTGTGTTATTTCCTTCATTTTATTGTAGAATTTTAAATACTCTATGATGCCCTAGGCTAGAGTGTGCATTTATGGTTTATAATTAGATAACATCGAATCTCGGCCGGGCATCAGAATAACTTTATATCTGTCTTGATTTGGAATTAGGCGTATTAGTGACAGGCGTTTCCAAAATGAGAAGGAATTGAGACGTTAAGAGGACATTGTGGTTAATGAAATTACATACATATCTGGTAAAAAGTGACCAGTAGAGTCTTTTATATATATATATATATATATATATATATATATATATATATATATATATATATATATATATATATATATATATATACATACATATATGTATATATACATATATATATATATATATATATATATATATATATATATATATATATATACATATACATATACATACATACATACACACACGCACACATCATAAGTAACTGCACCTCAGACAGCAACAGAAAATTTCTAATATAAAGATTATTCAACCTAGAGAGAGAGAGAGAGAGAGAGAGAGAGAGAGAGAGAGAGAGAGAGAGAGAGAGAGAGAGAGAATTACTTCCTTTATAAAGCAAGTACGAAATTTATGATATGCTTTGCAGTACCTATAAGCACAAGTGCAATTAAACTTCTGTCTCGATAATGCTGAGTACATCATAAATCAATGAGTATTTGGAGAAATTTAAAAGAAAACCCCACCAAAAAGTGAATCAACAATGCAAAATTTCACCACAAACTGTGCATGTCACAAACGAACACTTCCCCAGAGAATATTGTTATTAGTGAAAGCCCCAGACTCCTGGTGATGGTATTGTACTCACGAGTGATAATTGAAATATTCTTACAGATGTTCATTGGCAGTTTTCGTAGAAATCTTCCGCGCATGAACTTCATAAGCACTGATACATTGCCAAAGAATAAGACCTCAAATAACTACACATTTTCTTAAAAGTTTTCTCATTGACAACCATCACTTAGTAGGCGAACGCAATCATAGAAAAGTTATAGTAGGCACTAATCATAACTGAAAAACCTTGAGGACACCTATTAAACAAATTAACTTGCACAGGAAAGCTATATCTTAATCTCCTAAAAGCAAAGGTCAATAATTAGAATTACCGGGCACAATAATATAAAATTCAATACTTTTGTCAATAAAACCTATCTTTGGAAAGTTGTAAGGTTTTAGAGCACTAATTGCAAAACATCCCCCATGCGGAAAAACAACCTTCCGTCCCGCTGATGAGAAAGCAGTGATTCAAAATCTGTTGAAAAGAGAGTCATTCATGAAAGGTGTCAAAGCTTAAAGCTACATGCATGATGACTCCATCTCAGACTTATTTATCAAGAACACCTTCATAAAAAAAGAAGCTATCACTACAGCTTCGGTAATTTCAGTGATAAGTGAGGGTTCGTCTTATACAAAAATATTCAGTTAATATAAACAAAATTAGTAAACAGAAATTACCTGAACTATAGTTATAAGCATAACTCCATTTACGTGTAAGTTAACCTTGAAGTGGCACCTTTGCTTTGGTGGGTGCGAACAGATCGTAGGTAACCCAAAAGTTCCAGTCAGGATAATCTTTGCAAATGGAAGCAATTGAAAATTCCTTGAAAAATATAAGAACGCTCTTCAGGCTTGAATCTTATAATAAAACGTTTCCAGTGAAAATTATTACTTTCAACTCGCCAGTGACTGAGTAGTTTGTAAAAAACTTCTTTATTAAGAAATAAGGCATCGGTGGGTTCTTAGCATTTGTTTGTCCTAGCAGCGAACTTCCGGTCTGGGAATTCTTCACAGATATTGATGCTCATAAAATCCTCAAATAAAATCCCAGTCTTGAAATTCAATTAAATTCTTTGATCACCGCGAATTTTCGGTCTGTCATACTTTGTAATCTTCCACGTTAGAAATTTGTCCATGTAAACTCCGCAAGCCAGCGAGAGATATGAAATCAAAAGTCTTTGAGTGAGCCTTAAAAAAGAACACTCTGTGCTGAACATTTCATAGTCAATTGTTAGCCGGAGAAAGGCACACTTGAATGCTACACGAAAACAGGTGAAATCTTACTCGGGTGGGATAGATTTGTATCACAAAGACAAGGGCGGTGGAGAAATCTGTCTCGATCAGAAATAAGATCATACCACTCCGGCATCGGGAATAATTAACCATCCAAATGTCCTCCATGCATGACATGGAACACATCCGTTAAATAAAAATCAAAATGGAAAATTCGTCAGTTATGAAACTCGCAGTGGGAAAATTTAGATGCTGATTTTACGACAGACGACAAATTAAATTTAAGGACTGATGATTTTTATTTCAGCGAATATATGAATGCTGCTGCATAGGACGCCATTTCTTTTGGGATGCGTAAACAGCTGAGTAATTTTCAATACTGAAAGTTAGAAATATATGCCAAATGAGGAAATTAACTGGTGAATTACCGTTACTTTCAGATCTGTTGTGTGGCTCCATAAAGGAGAGTTTCATTTGAACATTTTCGTACCGCGTTTAAATAGTTTTGCATGGAGGGAAAGTATTTCAGGATAGGCAGACAACGATGTGTGTTGATACCTTTAAGCCTTAGCCGTAGTGGTCATGCATTTTTGACCTTCACCGTTTCCCTGGTCCATTTTAACCGAGAGGCCCCTATTCCTTTATTGCCATGATTTTACCCCTAAGCGCTGAATGTAATGGCCACGTAATGTTTTCAGGTTATTTTCATTTTGACTTTCAGTACTGCAGTTGTAGTGGAATGCATTTTAAAAAATGAATATATAAATAAGATGCCAATTTGGTTCTACAACATGTCGTCATGTTCGGGTTATTTTATTCTGTAATATTCTGTAGGTCAACATAAGTCACTGCACTTTTCAGGTAAGCAAAATGCTACCGTAGGTTTCTCGGCAAAATATTGCGATGAATTTCCATTCTATCGAATTGGTCAAAGCGATCTGAGTCACTGGAAACTCTCCCTAAGTCAGCGCATTTTCTTTTATATATGCCTCTTTAATACTCCCATTGGGGAGTTCGATGAGACTCGCTTTTCGGTACCCTAACGCATCTGCAGAATGATTATTGATGGGTGGGTGGGGGGATGGGCGTGGGGGGCATTCGGTTACAAAACGCCTAACTTTATTCTATGGATGTGTGTGTGTATGAGAACACAAGAATCATCGTCATACCATTAGCGTTTCCTGGTCGTACCGGTCAGAAAACGAGAAATGCAAGCCACGCATGCGAACGCTGATCGAAAAATAATTGCCGCAATTGATGTAGTATTTATTTGCTAATTAATAGTGTTTTAGTTACCTAATACTTGTGAAGATACACAGAAGAATTTAGGTTAGTCATACTCTGGATGAAGATCAACATTCCCGACTGAACTGTGATATTGCCTCATATACCAGTTTCTCCTTTTTCTTCTTCATCTTCTTCTTCCTATTATTATTATTATTATTATTATTATTATTATTATTATTATTATTATTATTATATTGCAGTTGCACTCGAGTTGTTGTAAGTGGCTCTAAGGGATTTCATTAACTATCCGTGCATTTATTTTTCCTCTTGGTTGTAACTGGATGGCAAATATTGAATCACCTTTGAAGAGATCTCTAGTAACAGCAGCACAAAACTTGAAACTTTCGCAATCTGTGACGCGTATTTTATATATACAGTAAAAAGTCAGCATTTCAAAGCTAACTATTATCCTTTGAATAAGTAACATCTCTTTAAGATGAGCAGATAAGGTAGATGATCTTACTGAAACGAGAATAATGTTGTTTCTCTCGACTGAAATCAGTCGCCGCGTGGGATTTGCAGAACTTGTGTTGATCATCGCCGCCCTTATTTTCTGCGATTCGTGTGCTCTCTGCTCGTATGTCTGTCTGTCTGTCTCTCTACCGGATGGTAACCAATATTTGCATACAAATCACTAAAAAATTTTTAATTTCTTTCTTCTACTGAGCTCACAATCAAACTATTGTTGTTTTGCTGAAAATTTTGATAGCCCTGATATTCTCTGCGTACAGCTTTCGAACGAGTGGTTTATTGCGCAGTTTCATGCGATGACCTGATTTTCTGACAGAGTTTGGGTATAACATGAAGATGGTGCTTGACCAACTCTCAGGTATTTGAGAGATATGTCAGAATTTTCGTTAGTAAAAGCCACCCACGGAACTAAGAGACTGGACACAGAATTATTTTTTTTCGAATGCATAAGAAAATACATTAGGGACAAATAGTTGGTTCAGTCCGACTTTGGCCTTTCTCATTCTTTTGGTACAAAAATTAAAGTGTTCCGAGGGGAAACTGCACAACAAGGATGTCTTGAGTGAAGAGAGATGCTCTCTTATAAAAAAAAAAAAAAAAAAAAAAAAAAAAAAAAAAAAAAAAAAAAAAAAACAACTAATTATCGATATCAATAAATAGCATAGAAATACTGAAGGTACGTCATTCGGAAAGTAAATGCAGGTTTATTCCGGTTGAGTCCAGTAAACTCAAAGCAGGAAAAATGTGAAGTGTTGTGGAAGGAAACTCCCACTAAAGTGCTGTTCGAGATGATCATACACACGACAAACATTCCGTTCCTGAATATTTTTTGGCCGAGTAGCTGTTCGCAGAGTAGCAGAACATTTTGGCTTCCTGTAGTTACTTCTTGTGGTCCAAAAGAATCCGTATTATGAAAATAAAGACTAAACCGTAGGTTATATTCCGCGCAATGGAAACGATATACTTGGTTAAATGAACAAGGCGACAGCATCATCTACGTTCCCTTTTCTTAGTGATATAGGAATGAGGGGCACTTCTATTAAGAGAATTCTCAGGTCGTTTTAGTCGACTATAAAAGGAGAAGGCTTTATTATCCATGTACATGTTTTTTTAATCTAGATTTCGATCACTTAATAAATAAATTAGTTTTAATTTGTATTTAGTTCTCTTACACATTCCTTAAAATTAATTTTACAGATTATACTTTTTCCGTGTGACATGCAATAATCGCAAGCATGACCTGCAGAAACAATGAAATCCCAGACATCCTCCGAAAACCAGTCTGCGTCAACTTTGTCTTCACTACACAGCTCCGCAAAAGTTCAGCTTATGGAGACATACTGATGGCATGATCTCATCCCGTCATACGGGATCATTTCCTGAAAGGATTGCAATGGGAGTGACATGTTTTGTCACTGTAAATTTACTGATTCCTTCCGCGTGAGCTTCATAGCAAATTAATTACCATTAAAATCCCAAATTGCGTAGAGTTTCATTGTTTTGATTCCTGTCATTGTTATTCTTCTTTTCCTCCGTCATATGACCTTCGGTAACTTCGTTCTTTCTGAGGAAAAGACGGAAGTACTTTAGTTCGACAAACTTGTTTTGCTGTTGGTCGAGTTTTCCAGTCGTTTTGTAACGCTAACGCTCACCTTCCTCTCATCACTGCCCACGACTCTAGTCTAGGGAGCGGTGGCCCAAATGTTTTTTAAAAGCATTGCAAGTGCAGTTATTTTACTGACTTAGTACCAACGAATTTTTTCATTTTCCACCGCAGTACGGAAGAAGATTTCCTAAAAATTTCAGCCAATTCACTCGCAAATGAGAATCATGTTGGAAAAAATCTTCCGATTTTAGTTTTATAATGTTATTTCTTCCATTTAGCAATGGTAATCTAGTTAGCCCATTAAATTGTGCTTAGAATGTTTTCATCATTATTGATTTTTATTAAAAACATTAAAATAAAAAAAATCTGTGTGCATTGTAACACATACATGACCTACCCAATCCAAACGCCAGCCATTCACACACGTACCCGCAAATATCCAAACACCACTTACGACAACAAACTACACTTTCAGTGAAAATATACTTTAAAATCTATTGTCAATATATATCCCTTAGACGAGATAGTCATTGCATCTTGGTCAGATAAGCTCTCTTTTTCCATTAGTTTAATAATCCTAATGTTGTCATATTGGAAAAGCTAAAAGCTATAATATATATATATATATATATATATATATATATATATATATATATATATATATATATATATATATAT
The DNA here is from genome assembly GCF_040412425.1 of Macrobrachium rosenbergii. Taxonomy (NCBI): domain Eukaryota; kingdom Metazoa; phylum Arthropoda; class Malacostraca; order Decapoda; family Palaemonidae; genus Macrobrachium; species Macrobrachium rosenbergii. The sequence goes on along the minus strand of NC_089768.1, from coordinate 7,532,540 downwards.
ATATATATATATATATATATATATATATATATATATATAT
>NC_089768.1:7512500-7530000 GCF_040412425.1 Macrobrachium rosenbergii | reverse complement strand
CCATCTGATAGCGTCTACTCGACTCTGTGTTTTCATGTTCACTGGCATTTGATTTTTGTAAAGCACTGATTGTACGACATAACGGGATATCTAATTAAACACTGAGTAATTAATTCTATTTGCGGAATAATTTTAAAGCGTAAATTACAATTTCACATGTCTGGTGGGTCCAAATTCGTCAAATTTAAAATTGAGGCAAATATTTTGGCGGTTAACATTGAACCCACTTTTCTTTCGGCATTTACTACAACTAACTGCTTAAAGAAATCAATCTGATATATCCTGAATTACATCAAAGGCAGAGTACCATTAATTGTAAACCAAAGTAATCAAAATTGCTGAGTTCAATTCTTCAAGCAAAATCTCCGGGCGTGGAGACTACGTCATTTACAGCCGTCGACTCCCTTGCCAATTAATTTCTGCAAAGTGCTTATCGGCAAAAGGGCAGCGTTGTAACTCGCTTTTTAGTCACTGGGTTTCAGTGACCTTAGCAAATGTCGCACACACCATTTTCCCTGCGTAAATCTTATCAGAACATACACACACACACACACACACACACACACGCACACACACACATATATATATATATATATATATATATATATATATATATATATATGTATATATATATATATGTATATACCCTAAAGTATTATTCTACAAATACCCGCTCATATCGAATTCTTATCACCTCGACAGCTGACTGGCAGTCGCAATTATCATTTATAATTCTCTTTGGTGTAAGCTATTCTCTGAGTAAAGTGAACTGAATATTATATACTGCTTATATATATATATATATATATATATATATATATATATATATATATATATATATATATATATATATATATATATGTGTGTGTGTGTGTGTGTGTGTGTGTGTGTGTGTGTATGTGTGTGTGTATGATCTACTAGTCACTTTCCACCAGATACTTATGTAATTGTAATAAGTTCATGAGTTAAGAGGGCATTTTGGATTTTTGGATATTACAATTACAGACACACACACACACACACACACACACACATATATATATATATATATATGAGTGTATATATATATACATATATATATATATATATTCCGTATATACACATACATATATATAGTATATATATATATATATATATATATATATATATATATATATATATATATATATGTGTGTGTGTGTGTGTGTGTGTGTGTGTGCATATGTATATATTAGTTTCTTCAGCAATTCAGTCCTGGAAATATTGGAAATGTTGCCTGAGAATCATGAAGGGCACATGTGTATTAGCGCTGATGAAAATAAAAGACGGTGCCAGGAATGCCTAATTAATAACTGGAGAGTCATGGATATCCTTGATATGTGGAGAATCTTCTTCGTCGCTGAGTAAGGAGACCTTAGCTACGAGAGAGCAGTGCGGGAAGTCTTCAGTCGACTCAGACTATAAGACACCCTCGTGATAAGAAACATCGCACCCTCAGGAGATCCAGAAAATCTGGGACTGGTGTGGTTTGCAAGGCTTAACTGGCAGAAGGCGTGAAGGCCTCTCAGCATGAACAACGTTGGAGTCCGAAGTCAACGGGAGCATCGTTGATATTGGGGAATCGAAGGAATCTGGGTCCAGCATTGTGTGCAGATTTAAATTCGAATGAGTCATGAAATCCTCTCATTGCAGACTTTGCTGGACGAACAGCGTCAGTAGTCTTTTGGGAATCTCAGTTGCCGGAAAATTCACGGAGTAGCATTCTGACCTGTCAAAATGGGTAGTCTTCATCTTTCTGTGCAGCGAAGTTTGTGTTAGTGTTTGCATTTTGTTCTTCGAAGAATAAATGAAGAAACTGAGTGGCAGTTTCTTTTTATCCCTTCAAGCAAGCAAGCCTTGAAGATAAAAATTAATGGAAATACAGGAAATATTGCCAGAGAGTTGTAGATGTCATATACTCAGTAGCATTCTGAAGAGGATATATATATGTATGTATGTATGTATGTATATATATATATATATATATATATATATATATATATATATATATATATATATATATATATATATATATATATATATATATATATATATATATATATATATATATATATATATATATTGATATGGTTTTTAGCTGGGGTCTTGTTCAATTAATGAAGTATACTAGGGATATTATGTATCTTAACTTAGGTAACACAAAAAATCTGGACTCTGGCCTTGAGGTCAGCTAAAAAGCATATACATCAAAATATGGCTGAAGGCCTACTTCAAGAGGGGAGTGATTAGGTAAATTCTGGGGTTTAACTTAATTAATTATATTTACAAAAGAAAACAAATATCAGAAGAATGTTAGCATAATTTTGCAGACATGCAAACACGGTCCCGTGATACATGATGAAAGAGCAAATGACTGGGGATTTGCTTGAGGAAACACAATGGGATGCCCGCTTCAAAGGGCATTGCAAATGATGTAGTGGGGCCACTACGCAAACAAGATGACGCACAGATCCACAGCTGACTAACTCCCAGTCTGTAATCGAAACACTTATGGTTACTCAACCGAAAATAGCACTGTAGTGAAGGAATCGAGGAATTGCATAGAAGGTGCGTAGACTGAACTCGATTCCAATAACTCGAATATTTTACTATTACCTTACACTTCACGTCCCTGCTTTGCAAATTAAACAGGACAAATATAAAAACAATACAGGTCTCACTGTAGGTCTATTACACTGTGCAAAGAAATGCAGAAAAATTGTGGAAGACGAATAGTGATGTAACTGACGAAAAAACCCTAAATCCTGTACTTTACTTTAATCAGGAGATGAAGTTCCTCGTCTAATGGGGGCCAACGAGAGGGAGGGCAAGTGAATAATTTCACAGCAAAAAGATACTCTAGTTACTGTCAGCCACGTGTTAGAATTAGGCAGGTTAATGGAGCAAGGGACAGGACATCCGTCCTAGAGCAGCTTCCGAGCAAATCTAAGGTCGAGAGGTCCTTCATAGACCTTTTATAACTCTCTAGGATTATGTTTCCGCTCATCCTAGGTGGCGTTGGGATCATTTTGACCATATGGCAATGCAGGCAAGCATGGCGGAAGTTCCAAGATGGTGCAGCGCACATGTTCAATTCGCCAGCTGACCTGCCTTGGGCGAAGATTTACTCTGATTGGGTCAGCACCTGGAATTTAAGGAATTTCGGCAGTCCCACGAAGAAAATGGAGTTTAAAGTGGATTCCCCCTACAAAAGGCAGTGGTGAGAGAAAGGTTTTATAGAGGCGAATTGTGCCTACAGTGAATCATACTAACATAAATGAATTAGGTGCATATTCTTCATTTCATTTGACTTATTGACAGGTGGGATGGCGTATGAGAGGATGCTCTTGACAATATATATATATATATATATATATATATATATATATATATATATATATATATATATATATATATATATATAAATTATTGTCACATGTGCCGTGACATTTTAATATTTGCAAACATGAAACTGCAATGATCGTTTAATATCCAACTCTCTCTACCTCAGGAATACCACTCACCAAAGGAGAATTACAAGTGATAAGTGATTTCACCGAGAGGATTCGAACTCTCAATTGGTTGGGAACCAACGAATTGCGTTGAAGAATTTTGCCATTTAGCTATCGAGAGATGTATGAGCTGATATTGACTCTGCCGTGCATACGACTGTTTATTTAGGTTTCAGTACTTAGAAACAACATCAGCCCACCTCCACCATGATAGCTGATTGGTACGCTTGTAGCAGAAAGCCATTTTTATAGTCATAAACATTGAGGTACAAATGCCGTTTAATATCCAATTCATTCTACCTCTGGAATAACAGGCACATGTAGGGAAGGGCTGGTATCAGCTTATACATTTCTTGAAAGCCCAGTGGTAAGAATCGTCACTGTAAATCGTCGGTCTCAACCAGTCAGGAGTTTGAATCTCCCTGGTGATGAAACGTGTATCACTTATCATTCCCCTTCAGTGGAAGTTATTCCAGAGGTAGAGTAAATTGGATGCTAAACTACATATGTATCTTAATGTAAGTGATATATATATATATATATATATATATATATATATATATATATATATATATATATATATATATATATATGTATAAATATATATATGTTTATGGGTGAGTACAACGGAAACTTACCTAGAAAATTGACTATATCTGACTCTTAGGCCGAGTCCAGTAAACATATACAAAGGTGAAGGCTGAAGGCCTGCTTCAGAGGGGGAAGTTTCAAGTAAACACTTAGGTTTTCACTTACATGAGTATATTTACATTAATTACATATCAGAAGAAAAGGGAGCGCAAATTGGACAGGTAAACAGATTCCTGCCGTTTCAAAGGAGTAACAAACTACTGGGGTACTTTCCCTGACATAACACAAAAGGCCCGCTTCAAAGGGGGCACCGTGGAGGGGGGAAAGAGCAGGGGTTATATCACTACACACACAAGCAACTCCTCTCTGTAATTGGAATAGATGTGGTTACGTGGGGGTATTGGGGAGCGTGATCAAGGAATCGAGGGTGTGCACGGAAGGTGGATTCTGGTGACTATTTCCAAGCAGTGAACAAGTAATTCACTCCACTGTGCGTATATCGCCTTAGAAAGGAAACAGAAAAATATAGTAGAAGGCTGATAGACGCGTGACTGACTCAAGAACCTTGATCTCAGTACATTACCTTTGTCAGAAAACGGCTTCCTCGTCTTCGGGGGACTGATGGTGGAGGGTAGCGTTAAAGGGCTTCACTACAAAAGGACACTGTATGCTCAAGGACAGCCACGAGGGATTGCAAGGGGCAGCTTAAGGAGGACCAAGTGTCCTGGGATAGTTCCGACATCTTCTGAGTCCCAGATAATTCTAAGGCCGAGCGAGTTAGCATTCCTTCTTTTATGCCCTCGTAAGGATTTCGCCAATGTTCATTCCAGGCATCGCTGCTATCATTTGTCTGAAGTCCCATTTTCTATACGGTCCGTGTGTGGACATGCAGGACATTGGCCAGGTGTTCAAAGTAGCGATGATCACATGGGAGCGCTTTTTCTTTTGGGTGTGCCTGCCTCAGCGGGATTAGCAATCTCCGGACGACTTAGCACTTGAAATCAAGGACTTTTGGCGTTCACTAGCATGAAGAAGAATCAAAGGGTTTCTCACACGGGAAAGTGGTGAGGAGACAAATTAGGGGCGAATTCACATCCATAGCTAACTTCAAGATAAAAGCAATGAATGATTCTGATTTCCAGAAAAGTAAATTATTCTCATTTTCGTGCTTGGAGGATGAGGTGGCGTGTGCGAGGCTTATATCTTGACAATAATAATAATATATATATATATATATATATATATATATATATATATATATATATATATATATATATATATATATATATATATATATATATATATATATATATATATATATATATATATATATATATATATATATATATATATATATATATATATATATATATACGTGTGTTTTATTATATATTGTTTTCTTAAAATTTTTAACTCACCTTTCGTGAAAAGAAAATTTTGGTAAGAGTTATTCCTTTATACTGAGCTCAGGAAATGTAAAATCTGTGAAAGACTGTCTACCTTAAATTCTTTTGAAGCTGCTTTTCTTTAGCCTTTGGGCTGATTGCTAGTGTTGTTTATGCAAATTTGTTCAGATGAATTGTGTGCTATTGGCAACAAAAGTTAAGCAACAGTTTTCATTAGCTTTCGTCCATCGAATTTCCCAGTTTTTCTTACCAAAACACATAATTTTGCCAAATTTACTCTGTTATATGTAAATACAATGCAGATTATATCATATAAGTTAAGTCTGCAAAACAAAAATGTTTGGATACTTAAAAACACCATGTAGGTCCGAAGTTATTGGAATTTCTCAGATGGATTCTTTCACTGAGATCTGGAAGACAGTGGGGACTGCTGGTTGTGTTGCTCCGTTTCATGACGACACTATTTATTCGTTTTCTTTTATGAACAGGACTATTATTGCGTTATCATAAGTAATTATGGCAAATATTTTTCGTTTGTATTTCGATGTGTAAATGCTGTGACGGCTATGGAGGTTGAACAAATCTAGTTAAATCCGCAAGAGTGTTCTCTATGATGTGAGGTGTCCGAGGACTTCTGACGGGAAAACACAAGTCACTGGATATTATTTAACGCCAAGGGCTTCACACTTCGATGACTTGTCATGGATCGAATGTTAGTTATTTGCAAAGCTATTGTCATAAAATGAAATCTTTATCAAGAGTCGAGTAGCCTGTCAATTGGAAGATTTTCTGACTATGCTCCCATTACAAGCAATTCGGAGTTCGCCTATACAGCTTGCACAGCTACATAACTTGCCGCAAAACTAGATCTCCCAGTACATTAGCATTTTTTAGCTCGATATAAAACTTTTATTGCTTGTGAGGTAGATATCGAGCTATTTGTGGTAATAAATATTTTTACTTTACACAGCTTTTATCGTGAATGATTTGTCGATGAAACTCCATTTTCAAAAGTGGAGAATATATTATGAAAGTGAGAGCGACCATAGCCTATGGTCAAATTTTTCCACTTCTTTTTACAATCCTTGAATGTTACAGCAACTGTCGAATCAAGCCAAGACTAAGGTATGAGAACTTTAGAGAATTCATTTTAATATCAAGGTGACTTCAATTTTTTTTCTAGACAGTAAAGCACGAAATTGGCAGCCTAGCCCCCGGTATCCCAGGAATATCTGGACCGACTCATCACTCTCTCCCAACTTTTCCCATCACATATCCACCAACAATACTATAATTATCTCTCTCTCTCTCTCATCATGATATTGCTTTCATTCCCGTACCGTTCCACACTATTCTCTTGGATATTGCCCAAATTTTAAAACATTTTTTTGTCATGATTTCAGATCGCGGTTCCAAATACGTATGAATTTTGTTTCGTTTTAGTGCCATAACATCGGTTTTGAGTAAGGCTTCACGGGAGGTTTTACAAAAGGATGACTGATTTTCTACTCTGAACTCTCTTTATAAAAACAACTTGAACGAATAACGTAGAGGTTGTTGCTGCATTCAAGTATCATGATTATAGGACTTCTAAAGAATCTTCATGGTTTAAGACTTTACGGAAATCTAGCAAGCAACAAACACGCCCCTTTTCTAGAGTTTCCAGGTGCGGCATTATTAAACAATATGTGTCCGATGATTTAAGCAAACTGTTACTTAACTTTTTTTGGTGAGTGTACACCCATTACCGTTATTGTTCTCTCTTACATGCAGACTTGCAAAAGAACATATACAAATAGGATGTCAAAGTTGTATTTTCTTAAACGACGGCAGGCCCGTCCAGAAGAAAAAAACTAAGTTATAAGAATTAATGAAATGAAGAATTGAGGATGCGGATTGCACAGTTTGAAAGTAAAAAATAAAAGTAAAAAGTAAGCTGCAGCCAAGGTAATTTCTTCTCAAGGTCACTCTCAGTCCTCTCACGACAGCATACTCGTTTGAGGATGTGGATTGCACAATTTGAAAGTAAAAAAATAAAAAGTAAGCTGCAGCCAAGGCCATTTTTTCTCAAGGTCACTTTCAGTTCTCTCTTGACAGCATACTCGTAAGAGGTTATTCAATATTTTTTTTTGTGTGTATGTATGGTTGTTGTAATGCCACAAGAAATTATGCATGCGTTTCTATTCATTCTGGATAGAGACCTGGAGCGATGTTCAACGTTGATAAAACACTGGCGTCAATTAGGTCTAGAACTGCAGTAATTCATGTCAAGTTTGATATCTTTGTTGTCTTTTCCAGCAAAATTCAGAAATCCTTAACGACTCTTAAAACCAGGGACATGAGTCTGAATGTAGAGTAATCGTAGTTCGAGTAAGACATTTAGAATTTCCACTGTACCTGATTTGCCTTGGAGGCTATTTGTCGGTTCTAACGTGTTAGGTTTGGCCTGTAACCAGTTCCTAAAATACAAGCATTCCACTATGTCCTTTACAAGCCTCACAGGTTCATATTTGATTTTATTCTGCTTGATCTTTCTAGTAAGTAGAGTACCATTTATTACAGTATATCCTCCCTCTCTTTTTATCACAAAAGATGTTGTTTAGCATAATAGGTGTCACTAAAGAGAACCTCTGTTAATTCCCGTTTGTTTAGATCAGGAAATAATGCTTAAGATATTCTAGTAGCCTCATGTTTAATAAACTCCATATTGATATTAATGTTGTTCATGAATAAGCAATTTTTCAAAAAGTGCAACTATAAGGTTTCAGGTTATGTGTTTCCAGTTCTTTTATGTGGTTATTTAAAAAAAATTGAAAGGATAGGAATCACAGAAAATAACATTAGGGGGAAGAATCTTTTATACACAAAAGCATGGACTATGATATTTCCAGTTAAATTCGGTAAGACAGTATTGAAATAAGAGCTTAATGCTAGCAGTACTATAGGGATACGTTTCAAGCTACAGTATCATAAGCTAGCCTAACTTAAGGTGCCTTGCCTACTTGAATCCTTAACATTGCCTAAAAATTGTCAGAGGGATACTCGCCGGGATACCTCCTAACCTTACTTACCAAAAACGCAACATAAACTAGGGGTCTGTGTCCCACCTGACTGGAAAGAGGGTGCGATAGTTTTGTTCCCTGGATTCCATTTACTGCATCTGATAATTATGCCATTATTACTAGCAAGGTTGCATCCTCACCTAACTAAACCTAACTAAATCGAGGGTCCCATGTCGTACCTGACCAGCTGGGGTTCACCATCCCATATACATTCTTTAACTTTCTTTAAAGTTGTCAATGGTGCTTACAGGGATGCATCTTAACCTTACCTACCACAACTTAAACCCAGAGCTCAGCATCCTAGCTTCTAGAAACCTGGAGTTTGGGGGCTCACAGTAATCACTTTTACTGTAGCATGTCTCTCCTTCATTATGTCATTCCTATCTATGAATGTGGCAGCATAAGATAAAGGGTCTGTATACCATTAGCTATTATCAGTGTAATAACATTCTTGTTGAAAATACCAATTAGCTCATGTTAAGCTGACTGGCTTGGTTACACCTTTATTGAAGACAGATTGGGCACAGTGACCAGGACTGGAGTTAGTTACATATTGATTGGTGAAGCAATGTCTACTTATTAGAGAGATGCATCCAATTAGAAGGCTTTGGTCTATGTATCCCAGCTGCCTTGTTCCGAACTACAGTTTAGTATGGTAAACATGAGCTGTTTAAAATAACATCATTCAGGCAACTATCAACTATGGTTTACAAGTTCAATTGTGGTCTTGCCTGACAGGGTATATTAGGCCGCTTGCCACTAAACCTAATGAGAGGTTTAGGACTTCAATTCTGAAAAGTCTTTGAGCTTTAACACGAATTAACATGAATATGATTGTGATTTAGTATAATGAGAATTTTATGAATTTGACATCAATCTGCTGACTGGTTTGACTCTTTTGCATTTCGAGAAGTTTGCAAGGTTGATTCTGGCTGAGAGAGATGAGCAGCTACATGATGAATTCCAGCCTAGCATGACAAGTTAAGAGTGTGAATGTATTCTAGCATGACAACACATTTGCAAAATTGATTCAGAATATGCATAGCAAGATGCTTACAATAATTATTATCCCTGCCTCCCACAAAAAAAAAAAAAAAATCACAAGTATAATTCTAGTTTTCGTGAGCAATAGGCTCACAAGTTTGATGAAAGGTGTAAGAGTTGCATGAAGACACAACAGAGCAAGTAGTTTAGTATTTAGGTTCTGCTTATCAAGAAGAAAGTTACAATTCTGATTAAGATATGTGTGTGAGTTTGTGTCAGACCCAAGATCATGAGAGGTTTATAAAAATGGTTAACTCACAGCATGATGAGAACTTTACCAGTCTGATTCTGGGTTAGGGAGAAAAGATGGATTCAATCTTAGCATGACAATGAATTTACAAATTGATTTAGCCAGATTATTATGAGAGAGTATTGCTTGTGACTCTAGCATAGAATAACAAGAAGTATAGCAGTTATTTTCTGGCTATTATACATGCTTCATTCCACTTTAGCAGGACAACAGGTTTATTAAATTAACAGTAACTAGCAAGATGAGAAATACAGTATAAGAATTACAGTCTTGAATAGCAAGGTGAGAAACCAGGAAGTATAATTCTGCCTAGAATTACAAATTTCACTTCATCTTAGAGTGATGGAATCAGATTCATATAAATGAATCTGATTCCATTCTAGTGTGACAAGAGATTTATTAGTTTGATCTTTCTAGCATAATAGGAGGCGCTCAAGATTAAGTCTTCCATTTTGTGACGCTGATTAATTTTATTCCAGCATAAAATGATGAGATATCTTCAAGTTTAATTCTGGTTAGCCATGATTCTAGCCTGGGATGATAAGAAGTTTATGAATTTGTTTCCTACTTAGCACGATAAAACGTTCATGGATTTGATTCTTGCCTAACAGGACGATAGACCTTCAAGTTTCATTCTAAGCTAATTATGATGGGATCTTCACAGGTTTGATTCTATCCAAACCTGACAAAAAAATTTATAATTTACAGTAGGTTTAAGTATCGTATTTAGACTAAGAATGCAGGATCTATAATTTTGATTCCAGCCTAACAGGATGAGCACTAAAAACTATTGATGCCTGTTGAGTATGACAACTTTGTTTACTTCCTAAAATGATGATGGGCATGATTCTAGCATATCATGAAGAGAATTCTATGAGACTGCTTTTTGCCTAGAATGAGAAGTTTACAATATCAGTCCCGACATAAGGTTTATGGGTTTAAATCATGGCCACTAGAATGTTTATGAGTTCTTAATTCTTACCTAGCAGGGCAGAAGGTTTGTACGATTTTTAGCCTGTTTACAAAGTTGACTGAAGTTCAGCATGGTGAGAGTTTTACGAGTTTAATTCCAGTCTGTTTATGAATCTGATTCTGGTCTAGAATGTAAGAATTTATGAGTGTATTTTTCAGATAACTTATGAATACGATTCTGGTTTGGCATGACAAGCTTCTGAGATTGGGTTCGGTCTCTTTATGAATCTAATTTGGTTATTGTATGATGAAAAGTTTACGAGTTTTAAAACAGTCTGACTGAGAATTTGATTTTGACATAGCATGATGAGAGGATCATGAATTTAGTTAAAACCTACGTAAGAATTTGATTACCATTTAGCATGAAAACGAATTGGAGGTCAGTTGATGAATCTGATTTCCCTCTACCATGACAAGAGGTTTATCATTAGAAACTTAGCGTATTTGTGACTCTGATCCCGGTCTAGCAAGGAAAAAAAAAGTGCTTATTATTGCTGTCGGGCGTAGCGAGAGGTTTAAGAGTTTTGTCCTCGACTGATTACGAATTTGATTGCAGTTTATTGTGGTGAGATATTTAGGAATATTGTTCCCTTGCGTTAAGAAGTTTGATTTCTTTCCAGTATGACGAGAGTTTATAGGATTGCTTTTAGTCTGCTTATAAATCTGGCAAGCTTAATAAAAGGTTTATGAATCTGGTTCTTGCCGGCTTGTGAATTTGATTATGATCTAGAAAGAAAAGAAATTTGGGTGCTGCCCTCAGTCTGTTTATGATTTGTGGTCAAGATGACAAATGTTTCGTTCCTGTTTGTATATGACAAAAGGTTTATGAGTTAGGTCATAGAGTGTTTATGAATTACATTGTTGTTTAGTATGACGACCGAATTGCAAGTGTGGTTCCAAGAGGTTACAAAGTTAATTCCTGCCTAGCATGAGAGTAGTTTTTAAGTTTGGTCGCAGCCTAGTACGATGAGAGGTTTGGGAATTCGGCTCCGGTCTGTATTTGAATTTGATTCCTTTGTAATGTAACAAAATGGTTTATGAATTTGGTTTCAGTATGTGTATGAATCCGATTATGGTTTGGTATGGCGAGAGGTTTGAGAGCTGGATTCCAGTCTGATCATGAATCTGACTCATGGCTAGCATGGTTCCAGTCTGTTTATTGCAGTCTAGTATGACCAGAGTTTTGGGAGTTTGTTTCCAGTCTGTTAAAGAATTTGATTTATGGTCAGCATGAAAAAAACCTTTGTTGAGTTTGTTTTCAGTCATTTCACGAATCTGATTCCCGGAAGCAAGACAGAATATCAGAGGTGTGGCAGTTTGTTGCCCCTATTTTTAAAAATATGATTCCGGTCTAATATGACTAGGAGTTTGGGAGGTTGGTTTCTGTCTGTTCATGAACTTGAGTGTGGTCTAGTATGAGGAGAGGTTTGCCAGGAAGAATCCACTTGTTCATAAATTTCATTGCTGTCTTATAAGTTGTGAGGTTGGGCAGTTTGTTTCCAGTCTTGTTATAAATCCGATTCTTATCTAGTATAAAGAGAGGTTTGTGAGTTACTTTCTAAACTTTTTGTGAATCTAATTGCAATTGAGTAAGGTGAATGGTTTGAGAGTTTAGTTCCAGTGTGTTTATGAATTTAATTCCAGTTTTGGAGTTTGATGCCTGCCTGTTTGTGACTTTAATTCTTTTCTAGTATAACATAAGGGTAGTAAGGCTGGTTAAAGCCTGTTTAGGAATTTTGACGAATGTTTTGGGAGCTGTTTATGAATCTGATTTTAGGCTAGCATGACAGAAGGCTGATAAGGCTGGTTAAAGCCTGTTTATGAAATAATTGTGGTCAAGTATGACAAGAGGTTTGGGTTTGGCTCTCACAACTTTAAGAATCTGACTTCGGTCTAGCGCAATGAATTTGGCTTGTGAATTTGGCTCCTGCTCAACATGGTAAAAGGTTTATCAGTTTTCCTCCAGCCTGATTATGAATTTGATTGCAGTTTAACATGACAAGAGGTATGCAAGTTAAATTCCTGCCTAGCATATTTATAAATCTAATTGCATTCTAGTGTGACAAGAGATATTGGGGTTTGGTTCCAGCCTTTTTAGGAATTTAGTTGCAGTCTGGTATGGTGGGAAGTTAGTGAGTTTGTTTCCGGTCAGTTTCCGAATGTGACTGAGGTCTTGTGCATTAAGTGGCTTGGGAGTTGGTTTTCAGTGCGCTTACGAATTTGATTCCTGGCTAACTTGAGAAAACGTTAATGAGTTTGTTTCAAGTCTGTTAACGAATGTAACTGTGGTTAACTATGACAAGAAGTTTTATAAATTTTTAATTTGGTAGCACTCTAGTTGGAAAAAGGTTTGTGGGTTTTGTTTCTGTCTGCTAATGAATATGACCCCTGGTCAGCATGGCAAGTGATTATCACTTGGTTCCAGTCTTTTTGTGAATTTGATTGCGGTCTATTATGAAGAGAGGTTTATGAGTTTGGTTCATGCCTGTTTGTGAATATGATTATTGTCCAATGTATCAAGAGGTTTGTGGGTTAGTCTCCATGCTGTTAATGAATTTTATTTCTGACTATCAGGACAAAAATAAAGGTATGGGAGTTTGTTCCACGTCTTTACAATTCGATTTCCGTCTAGCATATCAATAGGTTTGTGTGTAGTTCCAGTTTGTTTATGATTTGATTTTATGAAATTTAGGCTGTAAAGTCAAGCACCGCGGCTCTTTCATTCATTCAGCTGTGAAGACAGTGAGAAACAGGGCACTGAATTAGTTGGAGAGCAAGATAAAGAGGCCCAGAAAATAAATGAGATGAAGTACAATGATCTAAAGGTAGAAGTGGAAGAAACACCCACCTGCACTCAGAATTAGTTGTTAAAGAGGTCATGACAGCTACGGGGCGAAGGACAGCACTAACCCCCATAGCGGGATCAGTTTGTTTAACATTAAAGACTTATGAATTCGGTTCCATCCTGTTCAAGATTTTTATTACAATTTGGTGTTGGAGAGGTTTGTGAGTTTGATTCCTGGCTATCCATTAATTTGATTCTTGACTAGCACAACAAAAGGTTTATTAATTTGATTCCAGGCCGTCTATGAATGTGAGTGTTATATTTTATGATGAGAGGTTTTGAGTTTGGTTCCAGCTTGCCTATGATTTTCATTCCAGTCTAGCAGGGCAACAAGTTTGTGAGTGCTGCTTCTAGCCTTTTTATGACTCTGATTCCGGTCTAGTATGATGAGAGGTCTTCGAATTTTACTCAAGCTTGTTTACTAGGGTGATTTTAGTTCTGAAGCGTCAACACAAAGCAAGGAGGTCGGATGACGCGCGATGGCCGATCCAGAACAAACAATATACGAGACAGAACATCCCGCCTAACACACACCACATCAACACTGCGGTTAGTCTGCTAAAAGCTTAAGCGCACATTTTATGGATGAGAAATTCATTGATTTCTATTTTATAAAATTATCATCTTCATTATTATTATTATCATTTATTACTATTGACTATTTTGCACTGCATTTTGTCAGATGCTACAGTTACCGTTTTACCTCGTTTTAGATCTTGTTCCCAAAGGTCCAGGACTTATGGTTATTAAGATAATCTTGAACAATAATCCAAACTCGAGAAGGAGCTGTCATGTTCCCTATCACCTTTTGTATTGATGAATAATTGAACAATAAAAATAAAAGGAGAGAGAGAGAGAGAGAGAGAGAGAGAGAGAGAGAGAGAGAGAGAGAGAGAGAGAGAGAGAGAGAGAGAGCAAATACTGGACAATCCAGCTACAATTCCTTTATATAAGGCAAATTGGGATTAGCCAAGAAAATGGCCGAACGGCACTACAAAGAAAGGTCTGCAAGATATCTTGCCTTGTCCGTTGTCTGACTGAACGATGTCATGACGCATAGTGTGAGGTCCTACACTGAAACCGATGAAGGAATTCTTTGATGTGTCTTGTTTCGTGATTGCTAGTCATATGTCATATAAAATGAACTGGTCTGATTTGGATTTTACGGTAATCAACTATTCAACCAGCTAATTACGTCGTTGCGTGCCGTCCTTTAGCACCGGGGACAGGCAATGAAAGAGAAAGAAAGAATAAAAGAATTTTCTTTATGTAACTGTTTGGGTGAACATGAAATAGAACATGGAAAGTTGTAAGCTTGATGTCAAAACGGAAAGGACAAATGTCTTAGGTTTCAAAAAACCGATATTTCACAAACTGGCATAGACCAGCCTCCTACAAGAAATGAAAATTTTGCAAATACAGTTTCAATAATACCTGTTTGAATAAATCAACATGAAATGGCCTAACTGGGGTCAAAACCTTAACTAAAATGCGTCATCAGGCGGGAACCTTACACGCCCCCACTTTGGAGATGTAAACGAGAAGAAATTGCTTTAAGAATGGATTAATTTAGAAGTCATTGTAATTAGAAATAATGCACAAGTTTTGTCTCTCAAATTCCTGACAGTTAAAGATAGCATGCACTGGCAACATGAAGGGAGGGTGCCTAGCGAGCGTCTTGTCGGAGTACATATCATGATACTTTTACAGAGGAAGAATAAGAATACTCGTTAAACAGAAGATTGCTTTAAACATGATTGTATCACATGGGGACCTCCTTTGGCATATGGCAAGTCAAACATATACTGAAATACAGAACAGAAAAGAATGCTTGTGATCATGGTAAAACTAACAGTGAATCTGTTTCTATAAACAAGACGGAAAAGCGATAAAAATCGGCCAGTCATTTTTAGATAACAACTATAGTACAATGAGATGAGAGAGAAGTCTTAGTTACAAATGGTGCACCCATAACTTTTGTTCGAAGGAAGTAACAAGAGTCGCTGCTCAAATGGAATTTTTTTGTTTACTGTAGTTAGATGTGTGAATAGGAGGCATTGCCATTACTTGAAAATTTGTTAAAGTCATAGATTTCGGGCATGTAAAAAATATTCTATATCAGAGAATTACCACACATTAATTTATTACCATATGTAATTTAGAACTTTAAGTACTGTATTAATACGTATAAAATGATTTCCCAGGGGTTCAAGGATATCAGATTCCCTCCCCACCTCTCTCTCTCTCTCTCATCGTGCCAATGACAATAAAAAGTTGTCTCGGCAGCATTACACGTATCTGGAGGTTGCATTAGTGTCTGGCATCAGCTATCCACATGAATTTCATGCAATGCTTATCAAGTCAGTCCAATCTACCCCTTTATCACGAATAATTCTACAACTTACTTCCTCAACAGAGCATAATAGAGATTATCATAAGGTGTAATAATGAATATCGTAAAAGAGGTTGCTATAAGAATATTCTCATGATTATCAAGGAAAATATTCGGAGGCAAAAATCTGTATTAAAATGTATAATGTTATAACATCATGGAAATACAAGAGAGTAAAATTTGAAATAATAGTAGTAGCCAAGAAGAGGAGGATGAATAGATAGGAAGGCTTCTTTCAGTGAAAGGTCACTATTAAATGAAATCAGTACAACAGTCACAAATGCAATCTAAACCTAAAGAAAAAGTGAGATTTATCAATTTTCAATGAAAAACTAAGAGAGAGGATAATCAGAACTCTCGTTGTTCGTCCTTTGGGCCTTTGTTTTAAAAGCTGACAACATCAGTTTGTTGAAAGTGACTGAACTGTTTGTTATATAAGGTGATGGCGCCAGTTTGTTGAAGGTATCTGAAAAGCATGTTGTCAAAGGTAATGGTGTCAGTTTGTTGAAGGCGTAAGAAATGCTTGTTGTGTAAGGTAATGGTGTCAGTATGAAGAAGGTGTCTGAACTGTTTGTTGTTTAAGGTGATGGTGTCAGTATGATGAAGGTGTCTGAACTGTTTGTTGTCTAAGGCAGTGGTGCCAGTTTGTTGAAGGCGTCTGAAATGTTTGTTGTCTAAGGTGATGGCACCAGTTTGGTGAAGGTATCTAAGTGCATGTTGTCTTAGGTAATGGTGTCAGTATGACGAAGGTGTCTGAAAAATTTGTTGTCTAAGGTGATGGTGTCATGATGATGAAGGAGTCTGAATTATTTGTTGTATAAGGTGATGGCACAAGTTTGTTGAAGGTCTGAAAAGTTTATTGTCTAAGGTGAAGGTGTCAGTATGATAAAGGTATTATTATTATTATCAAAACAGTTTACCCAGACCACTGAGCTGACTATCAGATCTCATAGTGCCGGCCGTCGGATCAGTTAATTGTCTAAGGTGATGGTGTCAAAATGATGAAGCTGTCTGAAAAGTTTGTTGTCTAAGGTGATGTTGTTAGTATGATGAAGGTGTCTGAACTGATTGTTGTGCCTAAGGTGATGGCATCGGAATGATGAAGGTGTCTGAATTGTTTGTTGCCTGAGGTGATGGTGTCAGAATGATAAAGGTATCTGAACTGTTTTTTGTCTAAGGTGATGGTGTCAGAATGATGAAGGTGTCTGAACTGTTTGTTGTCTAAGGCGATGGTGTCAGAATGATAAGGTGTCTGAACTGTTTGTTGTCTAAGGTGATGGTGTCAGAATGATGAAGGTGTCTGAACTGTTTGTTGTCTAAGGTGATGGTGTCAGAATGATGAAGGTGTCTGAACTGTTTGTTGTCTAAGGTGATGGTGTCAGAATGATGAAGGTGTCTGAACTGTTTG
>NC_089768.1:7495000-7507500 GCF_040412425.1 Macrobrachium rosenbergii | reverse complement strand
ATATGGAAGATTATTGCAAATTTAAAATTAATATATAAGGAAAAAAGTCATCTAAGTAAACTATCGCAGGATACAATGCAATAAATTTGGGAAGCCATGGCCAGTCGGAAACCAGAAGGTTGTCTGAGAGGAAGACCATCTTCTCTTTCAGCCGTTTAGCTCAGTATGCGAAATAATTCCTGCAAAGTAAGTATACCTTAGTTTAACCAGACCACTGAGCTGATTAACAGCAACGGGACCTACAGCTTATTGTGGAATCCGAACCTCATTATAGCGAGAAATGAATTTCTATCACCAGAAATAAATTCCTCTAATTCTTCATTGGCCTGTCGGAGAATCGAACGTGGGTCCAGCAGAGTGCTAGCTGAGAACGATACCCACCCGTCCAATGAGGAGCTAATAATTCCTGCGTATGAGGGACGAAGGCAGAGGGAGTGAGAAGTTAGAGAAGTGCTCAGACAGGCTCTTCCGTTAGGAGTAGAAGAACTGCTGGAAAAGCACCAGATGTCATCTTCTTCTTCTTAGATAATCCCTAATCGGGGTGGCTGGTTTTGTTGAGCCTTTATCAGGTGTTTCCGATGCTCATTGAGTGGCTCATTTCATAATTGGCAGATGTTTTACGTACGGATGCCCTTCCTATCTCCAAACCCCCTTATTCATCCGGGTTGGGAAGGATAAAAAGCATAATCACTTCTAGGATAAGAATGCAATACCATAGACCGTAAATTGGGGATGGTTCATCCCCCGAGGCAAATTTCTCCCTCGTCCCTCTTCTTTCCTTTCCCCTTCCTTCCTCTCGGAGGACTTTCTGCTGAGGAGCACCTCAGGTACGAGTACAGTAATCCACAGTCGTATAATTAATACTAGTATAAAGGTCTAATAGTGATTAGGATGATAAAATTAATTCTCGATATC
Organism: Macrobrachium rosenbergii; assembly: GCF_040412425.1. NCBI lineage: Eukaryota > Metazoa > Arthropoda > Malacostraca > Decapoda > Palaemonidae > Macrobrachium > Macrobrachium rosenbergii. The sequence continues at coordinate 7,506,585 of NC_089768.1, read as the reverse complement.
CAGACAAAGAATTTTACATATCACGCCTTACGATACCTAGCAATGTGAAGTATGTGAACTCTTCGAGTGGTGAATTGAAGAGATGGGGTGAAATGACTTACGATAAAGAAAAAATCAAGGAGCTACTTGGCTAGGAAGACGGAGATATGGGCAGAGAGCGTCTTGGAGGCAAGGAACTCCGCGAAGTGACAGGATCCCTATATTCAAATGGACTGTCAGTTGACAGATGAAGAGCAACAATGCCAAACATCGGGTGATAAGGAAAGATTATGGCTGGGAGGAGAGGGGAGAAGAGACATGAAGGACGAAATCAGCAGCAAATGCATATAATTATGGGAAGAGGTGAACGAGAGAAGGAGACTGATAAGGAGGATGCAAATGAGATGAAAAACAAGAGCGTAAAAGGACACCGTCAGGAATGGGCGAGGGGGCAAATTCTCTTTCGTTTACAGCTCACAATATAAAGCAATTGAATTAAAAGTTAGAAGTGAGTTCACAGACAAGAAGTCTGGATAAACAGAGATAGGTGACGGACACTGTCAAACAGTTGAGAAATATCACATGCAAGGATGAAGTGCCTGAATGGCCAAGCAGCGGAATAAGATAGGATTTGTATACAAGAAACTCAATAAGTAATTTAGTCATCAAAAAAGGTGTTTTTATTATATGCACTGAAATGTAGAAGGAATGGACACAAATGAAAAACAGTAATGGAAATTCATTTTTTTTTCTCTCATTTGACTGTGCAACTCCCCCCCCCCCAACCCTTCATTTTAAATCTATATGAAGTCCCAATTCTTCATGTGCAGATTTCCAGGTAACCATCGCTATTTCAGTATGAAACGTCATGATCCGTTCCTTTTTTACTCCAATACAATCCTCAACGAGTGTTCTTTCGTCTTGAGCGCTGTGCCCTAAGCACTTACTGTGAGGCTGAAAATGTTGACGACGTGTGAATGGAAAAATTGCCATTTTCATGGCCGCTAATGACAAGAAACAAAGGCAGATGGCAAGCATCAAGGACAAACTGGTTCAGCTAATTGGTTCTTCTAAAATTTGGGACTGATATGATATAAATAGATCTTCCATGACGTGAGGAATGATGCTAATGCATTTCATTCTTCAGTTATGATGGTGAATCGTGCAAACTACAAGAGAAAATTGTATTGAAGTAAGACGCCATTCCAGTTTGTAGAGAATATTGACGTTAGTTATAGTGCTGAATTATCTTCATGTAATGAAATGACGAAACTTTATTGATGACCAGTCACCAAATAGATATCCGTCCTTAACGGTTTATCAAAATATTTGAACATATCAGCGTTACTTTCGCAGTATCTGAGACTATACTCTCCTGACTAAATGACAGTAAAATAAAAAAGGGAAATAGCACTCCCATCGTTTCCTATAGTTTTTACAAACTAGTGTTTATGAACAGTCTATAGCTTTGAAGGATTCCTGCAATATGGCTATTTAATGACAGCTTCAATTTGAGGTGTAAATGGAGAGGATTTTAGATGAATAGGCACATAAATTTCGAATTACCGGCAACCATTTGATCCACTAATTGCATCATTTGGGGAATAATACGGGCATAAAAATGCATTTACAATTACATCAATTTAAGGCTGATAATGACTTGGTTTATAACTGTGCCTCGTTTTGTTTGAAGTGATAGTCATCGGGTTTGACCATAACCGATTAAAATTGCCTTGTTTTAGTTTTGCTCTTCTTTAATGCTCGTGGAAATGATTTCGTTAGCTTTTTAAATTTCATGGACTTTATCTGAGGTTCGCTCATAACACGGTATTGATTCCGGAGATCCAAATGCTATTGTCATTTGACGACACATTCATTTCCTGTATTGATCTGCCACCCAGGCGATTCCTGCCTGGCCAAGGGTTTGCGTCCAAGACCTGCTCTTTGTTTCTTATACGCGGTCTTTCTCCAAGTGTCCGCTTAATACTGAACCTATTCTCGGTCCAGTCTCAAAGTTGGCCTTCATGTACCGAGTGCCCCTTTTTATATCCTTTCTACCTTTCACGTTTCTTTCAGGTCTCATGAAATTACGGGTTTTCATGAGAAGGTCATCATGAGCGACAGGACACTTGAACTCTTGGAGAATATTTTTGGGTGAATTAAGAATTGGAAGTTTTGTGTCAACTCAGGGACGAGAATTTACTGTGAGGATTAGTCATTCGGAGACAATGGTATTCATCACTCAGAAGTTAATGACCACCTGAATAAAGCAATATTTATGAAGATTTACGAAGTCAATCACTTTGAGATTTGTGAATTCGTCTACGAATCAATCATTTTGACTTTTCGCAGCCCATCATATATTTCCAGTAAATAATAACAAATAGAAAGAGACTGAAGATACGAATGCCACCCGATTAGGAAACGATGATTACGGCCATCCATGTTCGGAATTCTATCGATAAGGATCATGGGCAGCATCAGGTGGAAGATGGGCTCGTTTCATCAGCAGAAGAATAATGATTCTGCAACGATTTCGAGACTGAGTGATTGCTCCGCGGCACTTTGCATCACTCGGAAGCCTGAACGATGAAATCACTCTGGCCTGATACATCCCTGTTGATATAAGGGCGAAGATTATGTCAATATTTCACGAGATGACCTCCGGCCCGGTACCAAATCGAATCATTGCCTCAATTAAAAGATGAAAGATTTCAATCAGTTACAATGGATGTTTTCCATTTCCGGACAAACGGCTGAATGCATTTGAGATTTTCGGCTGTTTTCCTTTTCATTGGTTATTTGCTGCGACTTTCCCTGCTGATCTTGTTTCATGAATTTCTTCTGCCACTATACGCAAAGATTTGGAGGCCAAGCAGTCAGGAAGTAGGAAGTAGTGGTGAACTCTTCACCATTTGTGGTCTTATTATACCCTCTAAAAGGATACGAGAGAGAGAGAGAGAGAGAGAGAGAGAGAGAGAGAGAGAGAGAGAGAGAGAGAGAGAGAGAGAGAATTAAACAGGAATGTTAAAATTGTTAATCAATAACACTACGGAAGGATTTATTATGGCAAAAGATTTTCAAAGAAGTGCTAAGACGAGAGAAAGAAAGGACGAAAAAAAAAAAAGGCGGTAGAGGCAGAAATATCCCGCAGTGAAAAATAATATAAACTTATAAACAATTTGTAGGGAAATAATGATTTCGTTGTTGCGAACCGTATCCTTCATAGGCCTCTTATTTGAGGTCTATTGCTTTGTGAGTCTCGGAAGCTTTTTCCTCTTTTTTCATTGTCCATCTCTAAAGCTTACAGTTATTGCCATATATATTTCATCTGTTCTTAATGTAATCCTACTTTCCTCAAACGCGTTTATTTTTTCTTTTCCGCCTGTGGCATCTCGCTTTGTGGAATCTTTAGTTAAATAATAGGTCTTTTAGCTCTGAGAATGAGTGAACATTAAAAGATAAAGACTTTTTATACATAAATCCAAGAAGCTCGTGGTCAGTGGGGGTGCAAACGTTAAAAGGACAAAATCTAAAAGGATATAATCAATAAATAAGAAAGTAGATTGAATACTCCAATGTTACAGCTAGAAGTGGTAGGTACATAGCAGGAGTATTCATCAGGTATGCAAAACAGCAAGGAAATAGGAAACCACAGCTTGCAAAAAATCCCGAGGAAAGCTGGGAAGAAATCAGAAGTATGGGGGAGATGCGATAGCATCAGAATGACGAGGGAAAGCCGAGGGTGGGGCTTCAGGAGGCGATTAAAATGAAATGTTGGGGGAGCGACTGAGCTGCTTGGGGGGGAAAAGGCCCCGTCAGTGTTAGGAACGAAAGAAAAATCGCGAACACAACAAAATTATTTTAGTTAGAAACAGAAGTATGTAATCAACGCAGAGTCAGACCGAAATTTTACTTTTACTGCAAGGAAATAATTAAACATTTTGTAGAACATAAGTTTAAATTCAGATGACAAGGGTAAATGTTTGGTAATGGTGACAGAAATTTGGACAAGGAGGATCAGGTCCATGAATTGAATGGATGCCGATGAAGGTAGTGGTTAGACAGCCGGGATAAGAATAATCCATAGTGAAGGGAAGGGGGGGGAGGGAGGGAGGGAGGAGGGAGGGGGAAGCCAAGTGTAACTGAATCTTCCGCATACTTTTACATTCTGTTCTTGGAAAGTATAGAACTGGATATGCTACAAATAATAATTATAATAATAATAAGAATAATGAACCATAAATAGTTGACCTTTCCATCTCTCATGTACTTTGACACTTTCAAAATTCATTCCTTTGCAGCCGTTCTTGTCAACTAAAGACATCTTATTAACTTAGAAATACCATCATAAGACAATATAACTTTGTTCTTTTCATGAAGAAAACAAAACAGACCCAAGAGATGACCTATCGAAAGTAAAAAGAATGGGCGCAATGTACAAATATGCTATTTGGTGCTGTTACACACAACCACTTACCAGCACACACATACATGCGTAATATATATATATATATATATATATATATATATATATATATATATATATATATATATATATATATATATATATATAATATATATATATATATATCTATGTATATTATATATATATGTATATATTATATAATTATATATATATAATATATAAACATACATAATATATATGTATATACAGTATATATATTATATATTATATGTATATAATATATGAATATATATATATATATATATATATATATATATATATATATATATATATATATATATATATATATATATATAATTATATATATTATATATATGTATATATATATATATATATATATATATATGTATATATATATAATGTGTGTGCGTCTGTTCGTTATCCTTCTCGTCCTCTCTTCTACATATAAACTTTCTTAAAAAATTCTTTTCCTTACTTATGCAGAAGAAGTAAATGTCTAAATTATCCTAGTATGCTCTTGCCTGTACCATAGGGAAGATCGATCCACATTTGCCATTATTTTGGGCGAGTTTCTTCTAAGTGTACATAATATCGGGAAGGAATAAAAGTTAAAGGAAAGACTCCATTTGCATAAAGACGTACTGTTAAATGCCCTAAGGGCGAGATGATGGTGCAGAAGGTGCAGAGGCGGCCAGAGTGCAGGCTGCAGGTTTGGAGGTAAGAGGGACGGAGGGGGATGCCCTCCGACTGAAGCCGCAGGCGGGAAGGGTAGGTCTCTCGGGGGAGGGCCCTCCAGCAGGGTAGGTTTGAGTACTCCCAATTCCCCCGGGCAGTCTTCGCTGAGAGTCTCGTCCTCATGGAGGTCGTCCTCGGACTCCTCCACCGTCATGCCTCTGTCGTGTGGTCTCAAGGGTGAGGCGGGGTCTGTCTCGTGGTCGCTCTCCAGATCACATGCATCTTGAGAGTCGCAGAGGTCATGGGAGGTCAGTTTTGGGGGGCCATCCTCTAGTCTGGAGGGTCTCGACGAATCTGGGGCCAGGATGGAATCTACGGAGAAGGAGGAAAAGCTTTTCTTGACGACTGCGCTGAAGGCCGAGTTGTGACTCGGTCGGACGCCTTCTGGTGCCACGGCCACCCCCGACATTACTGTGATATGCGGTAGGCCTACTCAGTTGGCACCAGCCTCCTTCTACAATTCAGTCGCAGTGGGGAAATCTTGGCTGTCCTTCATATTCGGCGTGGAAGTTAGTTTTGATGTGGAAAAATCTTGCAGTGCGATTTGGCTGCTTTTGCCTCATTCAGTGTTAGTTAATCCATCAAAAGCAATTTTTGCTTTAGCTGTTTCATAAGGATTTCATAAGGTTAGTTTCGCCTCTTTTCATATTTCGTCATTATGGAGCCGAGCAACGAATTTTTGTAATGCGTATCACAACGAAATTCATGAGGCGAAAGGAATAAACTGGCCTTTGTCTGTTTGCTCGTCTGTATGGCAATGATGTCCACAGTTGTTCTTTTAAGATCCTCCTCCACACCTTTCAGCGCTAACTGTTCACCTTAGAATATCATCGCTTGTAACTTCATCTCCCCGAACTCTCGACACTCGCTCCGCCCACCGGTCGCCCCGCTGCCCCTCCCACAAACACCCCTCGTATCCATTCAACGCTTTTGCTGGCAATGAGGGGAGTGGCTCCTAATAGGCCCGTGACCAATCGTATGGCGCCTTTGTGATCACTCGGCATGGGCCATTAGCTTTATAGAAAGATTTACTGTCTGGCTGCTTGTGAGGGGGACAAGAGGTGCAGAAATGACCCTTAAGTCATCCTCAAAAGGCTTGATAGACTCGGCTCATCCACCCTCATCCTCCCTCTTCGTTTCTGGATGGCAGGTCACCCTCCAACGCCAGTGATAGTAATGAAATGGAAACGATTGTCGCCCTCTTGTGAGAGAGGTTTGTCAACCCTCCAGTCACCCACCCCCGCCCTTATCCCTATCCCACCTACCACACCCCCCCTCTCCCCTTCCCCTCTACGTCTACTAAAGAGAGAGCTGGGGAGAGAGAGAGAGAGAGAGAGAGAGAGAGAGAGAGAGAGAGAGAAACCACTTCACTAACGATGTCCTAATGGGTGGTTAAAGGTGGCAGGAATTGGAGGGGCTAGGGGTGATGAGAAACAGCTGCTGTACCATAATACCTCTCACTTATATCTAAGTAGGGAAGAAAGCAGCGCGAGGAAAACTGGCGTAGTAACGAAAACGGAAAGAAAGGGGAAAGAGCAAAACTCCTGAGGACAAAGCGTCATTTATCTTTGCTGAAGGAGCAAGACAAAGGGCAAGTCAACTGTGTAGAAAAGTAGGGGCCGAGAGCCTGCTGCTAACACATGAACACTTAGCACTTGGGCAAGGAAGTGGATGCGAATCTTCACCAAAGTTAGGATAATGAGTTTGGTTTAACAGTTGTTGTTTAGTTAATGCGTTTAGTTATAGACGTCATGAGTAGTTAGTATCTGTCATTTATCAAGTGGTGACACTGGGATGTGTTGTGGTGTGTCAGTTTGCAGTTCAGTAATCACTCACAAGTCGACATACGAAGGAAATTTGAAAGTGGGAAAAAGAATCTGCCGAGATCTTTGAGATGAAGACGAAAAATTCACATGACGGATAAACCAAGTCACGAAGCTACGAGAACTACGCGAATTTTGCTTCTTCAGGCTACGCTTACTTTTTCCTACAGCTTGTTATTTACACTCAAGTCAAGAGAGCTGGAAAAGAGATAGCCATCTCCTCCTGCAAAGCTGTTTTTATAATTTATTCTCGTCTTTTGTTAGTCTATTGGTCTCTTCCCTTTATCGGGTCAATTGAACTCGGTCACTATATTTTGATACTCGTATTTGTTTCCATTTTGGCTCCCGATTCTGTTCTTTATTCTTTCATTACATTTTGATTGGTTTGGCCATCAGTGTTATTGTTCTTGATTGCAACGAACAACCGCTTTATTGAAGGATATCTTTTCCGTTACATTCTCTCTTTTTTTCCTGTTGTTATTATTCTTCTGCCTTATACCGTCATTTCCCACGTGCTTCGTAATAGATAGTTTTTTTTTCTATGTCGACTAATGGGTTACTTGTCTATATCAATGCGTTTCCAGCCTAGCATAAGTTTTTTTTTTTATTTTTCATTTTTTTTTAACTTTTCTCTATAGATTTTCCCAATTCTTTCCTTGAAGAACTTATACTGAACAGGTTGCAAAATGGGCAGACGAGCGATTCTCTACGCAAGTCACAGCTTTTTTACCCAGTTACCGGAATAGTTTAGCCCCTCCGATCCTTCTTAGTATTTATGTAAAATGCGAAACGATTTTAATAAGATGAAGCTCACGCCAGTCTCATGATTAAAAGCATAAATTTCTCACAAGGATATATCGCTGGGCTATTTATGGTTATATTGCTATGATAGCTCGATTCATAGTAGATGACATTATCAAAGCAGAGACAATGACTTCACGTCTACCCTACTATCGGGTAAAGAGCGAATGGGGTCAGTGCTGGCGACCTCATCCTAACAAGGCCTGACCTGGGGTCATTACAAAATTCTCTCACATAAAATCGAAATAATGCAATAATCATCCTTTGAACACAGAATTTCATATTTGATATGCTTTAGTAAATGTAAATGTAATAGTTGAACAATGACGGAAAGAATTCTTCTCTCAGATTATCCAGTGAAGGATCACAAATAAATCGTTTGTAATTCTTTGAAAGCACCTGTTGGAAAAGTAAAGTGCCGGCGAACTTTCACGAGGGTGGATGGCTGTCGAGAATGTATTTCTAACAAGAATAATGAAAAAAAGCTTCAGAACTCGGCGTCCTAGTACGTCACCTCTCTCATATATATTTCCTGGTGGCTATTGATGGCTCAAAGGTCGTAGTCGAACTCCACTGATGACAAAGCACTTATCACATGATACCCAAAAAATCTCTCTGTATATATATATATATATATATATATATATATATATATATATATATATATATATATATATATATATATATATATATATATATATATATATATATATATATATATATATATATATATATATATATATATATATATATATATATATATAGCCCCAATAAACATCCGAAATTCGCATTCTCCTAATATTTCCTCTAAGAGCCTTAAAATCTAATAAAACTGAACGGAATATATATATATATATATATATATATATATATATATATATATATATATATATATATATATATATATGTGTGTGTGTGTGTGTGTGTGTGTAAGATCGTATCATATCTTCGAGTCTCAGGGACATTTCATAAGACAAAAAAGCTACAGTCAATCAATATTAGTGTTAGTAGTTTTAAAACGTATTGCAGCTACTAAGTGGTTACCAGGAAAACCTTGCAATCTTTCCAACACTTGGGATGCAGTGCAGTGATACGAGAAATAAGTCTAGAAATGACAATGTATTCATTACACTTTCGTAAACAGCATAGCCTATCTGTCTTCTTTACGGCAAGAAGATTAAAGGTTTAACATTTCTTTTTTGTTAAAATGCTTAATAAAGTCTGATTAAATTACTTAATGTTTACTGATTTTATTACAAAGTACTATCTCTTATAAGTGATTAAAATCATTCATCTGCACAAGCAGGACAATTGACATGTGTCTCTTTCTAACATCTTACGGAAGTATAATATAAAGTTCTAGCTTATTGCCTCGATCACTGAGGGCGAGTTGACGGCCATAAATTTCAAAACTACTTGCATACTCTAATGATGCTCCGCTTGATTCTGGCTATAAGTATTTTTTGAAATTGCCTTTGGTAAATCTATATATATATATACAGTATATATATATATATATATATATATATATATATATATATATATATATATATATATATATATATATATATATATATATATCACTTTGAACCCTGAACATGACCTCGTAATAACCAAAGCACTTCGTTCGTATTCATCTCTCTCTCTCTCTCTCTCTCTCTCTCTCTCTCTCTCTCTCTCTCTCTCTCATTATATATATATTTAATTGATTTATTACCCGGATAACTTGCATCATTTGGATAAGCATTTGTGTAATGTAATTATCGATGAAACTGAACACTTTTTCATTGTGAAATAACGTGGCTCAAACGCAGTACTCTCGATGCAAAGACTGATGATTTAAGTGAAGCCATTCGCCCCAAACCTCTCCTTGTCTATAATGCTTTCCTGTATTTTCTTATCAGCAGAGAAGACATTTTCATGCGATAGGCTGAGGTGTAGGTAGAAGCACATTTCACTGTTGTTATTATTGATGAAGGTTCCGAAGTTATTATCATCAGTTTTCTTTAATTATTATAATTCCTTCTCGTCTTCACAATATTAACTGTCATCATGAAATTATTACAGTGATGTCCATGTATATATATATATATATATATATATATATATATATATATATATATATATATATATATATATATATATATATATATATACTTTTTTTTATTTATGTGTATGTGAGTGTGTGTATGCGCCCGTGTATATGTGTGTATGGTAATGTAGAGGATGGATCCAGTGGGTGTTAAGCTTTCAGTCTTTATTTTTTGTGGATGAGGTTACTTGCATCATGTCTTTTGTTACCATGGGTACTACCCACTGCAGTCCATTAACAAGGTTTAGAGGGGCACAATGGCTGGTGTGGGGAACGGGCTCAAAGAGGTCAAATTGTTTACCCCGATGATCGATCTTGGACCTCTCGCAGCTGAGGCTAGGTCGCTAACCCCTGAACTACATGGGACCATACGATAGTTTCACCCGTTCTCTGCTGCTTTGTCAACAAATTGTATACACGCATACCTGTATGTGTGGAACTTTATAATAAAGACCTTTTTGATGAGATTTGCCTCAAGGATGAATACATGCATAACTACATACATACACACACATATATATAAGTACTAGCTGACCGACCCGGCACTGCCTGGGAGAACTCTGAATGACAACTGATAAACTCTCTCTCACTCTCTCTCTCTCTATCTTTCTTCTACCTGACACCCCCTCTTCTCTTTCTCCCACTTCTTCCCCCTCCTCTCTCTCCCTCTGTCTCTCTCACACCCCCTCTACTCCCTCTCTCACTTCCTCTCCCTCTCACTCTCTCTCTTTCTCTCTCCAACTCTCCACCATACTTTCCCTTTTTCTCCTTCCTAACATCCTCTCTATTCTCTCTCTCACTTCCTCTACCTCTCGCTCTCTCTCTCACTCTCTCCCTTTCCTGTTAGGAAAATTGCTTCAGTTACATTGTCCAACATTTTTGACATTATATTTCACTCCTTCTTACCCCTCATTCGAATCGGGGCTGAACTTGGACCTAAGGGCATTGGGAGTGTTAATATTCATCTCAGCGACCTTGAAAACTATGGATTAGCTCCAATATCTGTCATTTTCAGTTATTGTTAAATGTCACCCCCGTCCCACCCCCTTTGGTGCCGGTGATGATTTAACCCCACAGCATTCTTTTCTAGATAGTAAGTCATAATATGCCAAAATGAGGTATGATAATAAGCAGAGTTTAATAGTTACCAAGTCTACAGGCAGAACCAGCTCAGTTGCAGGGAAGCCCTTCCCATCCCCACCCCCTCTGGTGCCCTTTGGTGCCAGTGATGTCTTACCCCCACAGTATTCTTCTTGAGATAGTAAATCATATGTATACCAAGTTTGGTTGAAACAGCTCAACTCGTTTCAGAGTTCTGCTGGAACATACACAGAGACAGACACACTTACATACATCTATCTATATATATATACACATATATATAATAAATATACATATATATATATATCAGTATCTATATGATAAATATATATATATATATATATATATATATATATATATATATATATATATATATATATATATATATATATATATATATATATATATACGAATATATATATATATAGTCATAACTTCATAAAAGGCTTCAAGAATAGCAATGTTACTTACACGGCTATAATATTTTAATGGCTACTAGAATTATTACAGAGGGCTGGCAATGATAGCTTTTCTCTGGGTATACCACTTATAAATCTATTATTTTTATTTATGTCCAGTATCTGGCAGCCGAAATATTATCCAT
>NC_089768.1:7487500-7490000 GCF_040412425.1 Macrobrachium rosenbergii | reverse complement strand
AGGGCATATATCATATCCTATTGCTGCCCACTATATCAAATGCCCAATTTATTAAATTTATCTTCAAGTTCAGAGGGAGGCTCCAAACAAGTTCCAGACGACATAAAGAACACTTCTTGACATCCTTCAAGGAGGAAGGGAGAAAGAAGGCTGGCCGTTGGAAAGAGTGGAAAGTGGCCCTCTCGGAACGTCGCTGCAGTGCAAGCTCCGTTATTCTGTAATTGCGTGTTATCGGTAATGTCACCTCTTTTTATTTGTTTAGTTAACGGAACACATCTCACAATATTGCCGAATGTTCATGGACACAAAGAAACATTTTGTCTTTCAACGGGACGGGCTTTGCCGCGAGTTTGATGTGGCGCCATGAAGCTGGTGTTGAATAAATCCTTGGGTTCGAACGGGTATCCTTTTAAACCAAGCCATCCTTTCCTTCACGCAAGCAACAGAGTCTAAAGAAAATTTTGCCAGTCAGACGGCCGCCGCTGAACATTTACATCACAAGAACCTTTAGAATAGCTGTGTTTGGGATAATATACTCTAATTGCGCCATCTAACTCCTATTCGTCACACCTGAATGACAATTAAGGTGCGTATTTTACTCGTGTGACAATGAGAGCTCAGATATCACGCTGGTGGGAGTGTCAATTGGCTATTTTTCTCTTCGCTTTTGGCGGGAACCACTTTTTTTTTTTTTCCTGGCGCGACATTCACAGCACGATGCTCCCTTCGTATCCGAAAAATCGTTAATCGTCTCCAACCAATCAGTCACGGCCGTTTTATAAGATACCCAGATTCTGTAATAATCCGTAGATTGTGATTTAAATGCAGGTAGATACGGAGTCAGCCTGGGTAGACTGAGGTCGATCTTTTACAGCTGAAAGGAAAATATTGTTTGGAGGGGAATATCGCCTTAGCGGGACCCCTGCCGGGTCCAATTAGACAACATTCAGAGTGAGCGCTTCATGTTAGATACGGTTGTGTGTGTGAGTGTGTGAGTGTATATGCCCGCGCGCGGGCGTGTGTGCGTGTGTGTGTGTGTGTGTGTATTTGTGCATCATTTTATGTGTGAGCTCGGGTTTAAAATACCTTACTGAAAATTGCTGTACAGATTATTAAACTACTGGTTTATGAACAGATAACCAATATGCAAACAAAACCGTGCTCCTCCCTTCAGTATACTATGTATAATGAGTTATTGCTGTTTGATGCAAAATTTGGGGAGTGCTGGACCTTGTTATCTGTCATTATAAATGCTGCACTAATCAAGACCCTCCGCTGTATTTGATGCTAACTTTGTTATCAGACAAGTCTTTCTCTCTTTTTTTCACTCTTTTTAAGATTCATTCGAAGAAATTACTTTGCAAGGCCCACAGAAATTATAAATGCCGAGAGATTAGTGGAAGTCTTTGGTCTGCTGCCAAGAGTAGTTGAAACATTAAGAGTACACACCACAGCGGATATGCTTGCACACATGAGGCATTCGGGATTATCATTTCCTCCAAGCACCTGTAAAGGCCGATGAGGATGAGATTTCAGTTACGCTGTCTTCATTTCCTAGTTGTTCATCGGATTTCTATAAGTTTTCCACGTTTGTTCATATTGGACAGGAAAATTCATTCTAATGTGAGAATATGGTATTTTTGCTTATATCTTCTTTTTAGCATTGTGTTTTTTTTTTTTTGGTGAAAAAGAAGCATATTTTCATATTTACACATCAAATATATTAATTTGTACGTCATAGATTTAGATCACACACACGCATATATATATATATATATATATATATATACATATATATATATATATATATATATATATATATATATATATATATATATATAAGTGAATGTTTGTACGTTTGTATGTTTGTGCACTATAGGAATCCGAACCGCTTGACCAATCTAGACAAAATTTGGCATTTGGCCATCATTTGACCCAACTTAGATAACAGGGTAAGTTGCAAATCCATACCTCCGCCCCTTCGCCTCCTCCCGCTCCCCTTCCCCTTCCCCGAAATGGGGCTGGTGCTGCCCGTAGACTTAGTAACTAATGTAGTAAATAAACCCTATGGTCTTATCATACCTCATTTCATGTACTCGACACCATAGAAAGAGTATCTAAGCGATAAGGGACCAACTGAGGAACACGAAAACGTTAACGTTGTAGAAACACTGGGGTTGCTCTCTCACCACACTAATGCCTGGATAAAAGGTACAGACAGCACAGTAATACCTGGATAAAAGGGACAGTCACCACAATAATACCTGAATAAAAGGGACAGCAGGAGACAGTAACACCAGGTTAAAGGGACAGACAGCACAGTAATACCTGGATAAAAGGGACAGACAGCACAGTAATACCTGGCTAAAGGTGACAGACAGCACAGTAATACCTGAATAAAGGGGACAGTCATCACAGTAATATCTGGATAAAACAGACAGACAGAACAGTAATACCTGGATAAAAAGGACAGTCACTACAGCAATACCTAGATAGAATG